>NW_013954392.1:20936-27938 GCF_001266775.1 Austrofundulus limnaeus | reverse complement strand
GTCTGTGTGTGTCTGTGTGTGAGTGTGTGTGTGTCTGTTCCATTGACCTCTCTCTTATCCACTCTTGTTCTGGTTCACACCAGCATGTGTCGCCGCCGGTGCAGGGCCAAGTGGTCGGATCTGGAGAAGCTGCGGTCACAGTCTGCACATTTGAAGGGTTTCACCCCCGTGTGTTTCCTGTAATGCCTCGTCAGCTCGTCAGAGCGGGCGAACTTCCAAGTGCAACCATCCCAGGTGCATTTGTATGGCTTTTCCCCTAGAGAGGCAGAAATGACACGACACTATCACATCTGTATATGGTTAAATACAGGATTTAACTCACTCATACTTTATGCTTTGTTCATTTTATTGCATATAGTTATACACTCTTTATTGCTTGCTGCACTGAAAGTTTGGCGACCATGCCATTGTCTTTGTCTATTAACAAAATATCTCATGAACCACTGGAGAGATTTTATTTAATCTTTTAAAAAGTAACAACTGGAACTACAACTGTTTAACTGGAACTNCTCTCTCTCTCTCTCTCTCGAGATGAGACACTCAGGAGTGCTGGCCCACCATAAATGTTTTTTTAATCATTATTATTTTTTTATTGTGAAAAGATTCTATATTCTATGTCTCATTACACTGGGATGTATTCTTCTGACGTGATTAACTAAATGTAATACTTGGATCTTTTTAAAGCCATAATTTGGATTTTCTACACAATGGTTGCATTAATTTTATATGCAAGTTTTTTTATTGTGCAGGGTGGTATTTATTTGATGTACTTCAACAGTAAACTGTATATACTGTATATGCTGGTAACAGGAATGGAAAATATGTTAAAGGCAATAGTACATGAACAATTGTCATGTCTTTAATACTGCCAGATTTATGGGACACTTTGCCACAGAAATCCTACAAGTCCATCTCTGGCTACTAATTTTTCAATAAGAAAAAAAAGTGGGGAATTTTTATATTTTTTTAATCTTGTTTTTTATTGACAACAGAACAAATGTTGAACATTTTCATGTTTTCATAAATTGTGAATTCTTTTAAAATACATAGGTACGAGGTGAAATATGTAAATGTAGTTTTCATTTCATGAATTCATTTATTGAAAAGACTACTTGATTTTTTCACTGTAGTCTCATTAGCAGCTTTACTCTTTATTAATCCAGATTTACACAAATTTTAATCACTGCTCCTCCATCCCCAGTCTTTCTTGATTTGTAAATGCCATTGACAAATTTAAGACTTATTAAACCTAACTTTATTTTTGTTGCCAATAAAAATGATAATGATTTAATCTTAGTGTTTGCTCATATGTCTGCTGAAGCATTCTTTCAATGGGGGCTGAGTTTTGACTGGGTCATTACAATGATTGACTTATTTTTTTCTGCTTTAATCATTCTTCTAAATATTTGTTGGTGGGTTCTATGTGTAATTTTTTTTACAGAGCAACCCAATGTCCTCTAAACTTCAGCATTTTGACAGCAGATTTCTCAATAGAATCAAAAATGCTTTAATATTCAGAAGGGTGCAGGTCTTGCAGCAGCAAAACAAGCCCAGAATTTAAATTATGTTACAGTTCTGTCATGAACTTTAACATTTAAAAGAGAATTTTGTAACGTTTGGGATGTAGCTCGAGTATGTATATTCCCAAGCATTTTACAGCCAGTTTTAGATATATGTACAGTTCATTTGCTTTTATGTCAATACCTAAGAAGGTTGGCAATTTTTAAAAAATCTTCGACGTGAAAATTTTTTATTATTTAGTTGACAGGTGTGCTCCAGACAGTTTGAAAATGGACTCAAAACATTTTCACGCTTGATTGGCAGCAACAGTTGCCCCTTTAGGATCAGTGCTGATGTCTTTATTTATGTTTTCTTTAGGTTAGGACTCACTTGAATTCTAAATGTGTTCAAATTGCCAACATCTTTGCTTCTGTAACGGAGTTCACATCTCCTTATTCAGTTAATTTTGCATTTGATTAGGCGCACCTGGCTGTAAGTTACCCTCCATATTCTCACAAGGATACACTTTGCTATATCACTTTTTATTAAAGAAATAATGACACCGTGGGGAATGTCACAAGATTTTTATCTTTTTTATGTGTAAGATCTGGTGAGGATCAGATATTTTTTCTTTATTAATTATATCCTAAAGCTTAAATTTCTTAGAATTTAAAGCGGATGTGCTTTCTTTTTTTTCTTCTCTTCTCTTCCTTTCTTTTTCTTTTTCTTTTTTTTTTTTACTCGTGACCTTATTTTACTGATCATTGTTGGATCTTGTTTTCTTCTTGTTCTTTAGGTTGTTCTGGAATTTCAAAATTATTCAGAGGTACACTAATAATGGAAACCGTTTTTACAACAATTCAGCTGAACAAAACGTGATGTCCTCATCTTTGTTTACGGTTCACAGAACCTGCGCTTGTGACATGAGTCATAGCTGAGGTGTCAACAAAAGGCGCCTTGGGAATTCACATAAACCTCAAAAGATGTTTGATCTTGTCCTGACTGCAGAGAAAGTAAAGTGCATGTAAGGACAACTCTTTGTTTTGTTTTTTTTTACTCACTGCTCAGTGTAATGTGCACAGTATGTGCTTTAGGATGTGATAAATTACACAGGTAAAATACTTAGTGGATGATAATAGATGGTAATCATCAGGATTCCTTTACAGCTGACATAAACATTTATCCAGATCCAACTCTAATAGAGTATAGAACAGGATGTGCAGGGTGTTTCCTCTAAACTACAATATAATCTGTTCTCAGAAGCTGCATTCATGTGTCGGGGCATACCAGGTCTTAAAATATCATGCTCTGCTGCCACTAGAAGCCGTACACACTAAGACACAATACAGCGGGTAAAATAAGTATTGAACACGTCACCATTTTTCTCAGTAAATACTGTATATTACTAGAGGTGCTAATGACATGAAATTTTCACCAGATGTCGGTAACAACCCAAGTGATCCATACATACAAAGAAATCAAACCATAAATGTCCAGAAATGAAGTTATTTGTAATAATGTGGAATGGCACAGGGRAAAAGTATTGAACACATGAAGAAARGGAGGTGTAAAAAGGCATGGAAAGCCAAGACACCAGCTGAACTCTCTCAGTAATTAGAAAACAAGCCGGCCCCTTGTCAGTGCAAGTTAATATCAGCTGGTTCAGTCCCAAATGATGACCAGGTATCACACAAGAATGATCTGATGATGGGTAAAAGTAAAGAGCTCTCTCAAGACCTTCACAACCTTATTGTTGCAAAGCATAATGATGGCATCGGTTACAGAAGAATGTCTAAACTTCTGAATGTTCCAGTGAGCACTGTTGGGGCCATAATTCAGAAGTGGAAAGAACATTATTTCACCATAAACCGACCTCGACCAGGTGCTCCTCACAAGATTTCTGACAGAGGAGTGAAAAGAATTATCAGAAGAGTTGTCCAAGAGCCAAGGACCACTTGTGGAGAGCTTCAGAAAGACCTGGAATTAGCAGGTACGTTTGTTTCAAAGAAAACAATAAGTAATGCACTGAACCACCATGGCCTGTGTGCACGCTCACCATGCAAGACTCCACTGCTGAAGAAACAGCATGTTGAAGCTCCTTTAAAGTTTGCTGCACAACATTTAAACAAGCCTGTGTAATACTGGGAGAATATAGTCTGGTCAGATGAGACCAACATTGAACTGTTTGGATGCCAGAATACACATCATGTTTGGAGGTCAAATGGCACTGCACATCAGCCCAAAAACACCATACCAACAGTGAAGTTTGGAGGTGGGAACATCATGGTGTGGGGCTGTTTTTCAGCATATGGTACTGGCAAACTTCAAATAATTGAAGGAAGGATGAGTGGAAAAATGTACAGAGACATTCTTGATAAAAATCTGCTTCCATCTACCAGGATGATGAAGATGAAACGTGGCTGGACATTTCAGCAAGACAATGAGCCCAAACACAAAGCCAAGGAAACTCTCAGTTGATTTCAGAGAAAGAAACTAAAGCTGCTGGAATGGCCCAGCCAATCACCTGACCTGAATCCAACAGAAAATCTATGGAAAGAACTAAAGATCAGAGTTCATAGAAGAGGTCCACGAAACCTTCAAGATTTGAAGACTGTTTGTGTGGAAGAATGGGCCAAAATCACACCTGAGCAATGCATGCCACTAGTTTCTCCATACAGGAGGCGTCTTGAAGCTGTCATCCACAGTCCATGATTTCCTCTCCTTAGTCCATTGCAGTCTTGTTCTTTTTTGTTTAGGTGTCAATGACGGTTTTCTACCAGCATTTCTGTTTTTTTTTTAATTTTCTACCTCCAATTTGAGTGATTCCATACTTTTTTCCTCAGAATTGAGTGATTTCATATTTTTCCCTGTGCTTGGTCAGTAAAAGTAACATTCACTGACTTCCACAATGTTTTCTCTTCATTTCTTTGAGTGTTCCTGAAAGCCAACAAGTTGCACTTTGGAATGACCTTATTATTGTATCATGTTTTTGATCTGAGTTTGTTTTACAGAAAGAAATGTCTGAATCAGTGCTCATCCAAGACTGGTGATTTCATACTTTTAGCCAGGGGTTGTATGTATATTATTAAGATTTTTTTAAGCATAGCATAGCATAGCACAACATAGCAAAGTGGCAGAGCAACAAGTCTGGTGTCTGAGCTGACAGGAGGAAGGAGCAGGAAGAGTAAAAAAATACTTTCAATTTGTGTTTCTGCTCACTTTGTTCTTATATTTAAACATTATTAACACTAAAAGATTGGACTGGTGTATTTTGAGCCAGAGAGACTGAACTGCGTACACACTCTTCTTTGAATCTGCAGTGGGAGTGATGATGGCTGCTTATTGCTACTGAGCATAACTCTAAATTAATGTTCTCTCTAACACTAAGTATTTGCACTTTTCACAACACAAGTCATAAGTATAAAATAAGGTTTGCTTCTATTATTATGCCCACATTTAATAGAGTTATTAACACAGTTTGTGCACATAAACCAGTCATATCTGTGGTCACCAGTTTCTGCAGCTGTTATTTTGTGGGCCAGAAGCTGAAAAGTTTGGAAACCATCAGTACAGATTTATTCACAGAATGCACTATAATTAGATCTTGACCTTTTTTTAATTATTAAATGTACTTTGGGTAAACTACAATATTAGGTAGGGTTTAAAAAGGCTTTCCAGCATCTAAAATAGGGTTTCTGAATGTCACTGAATGAAAGTAGAGCACTCATATGTCATTTAAAAGTGACACTGAAACCACATACCATCCATCCCAATCATAGACAGCAACTCCCTCCATCCCTCTCTGTTACATACAAAATGCAACTTTATTAACCTTCATGCCTCCATTCATATCAATATACATGTATGTTTGAACTTGTTTTAATTTCACAGCTCCATCCATATGAAAATTACAGAGGGTGGGGGGGCAAAACACTGACTTTTTACTGAAACAGCTCTTAGGGGGAAAAAAGAAAAAGATGTGTAACAGGACATCTGTTCTTAAAGTTTTCAAAAATATCAGGGTTAAAAATTTATTTTACAGACTTGTTCCATGAGTAAAATCTCCCTTTTCTAAGCAAAACTCAGCAATAATCACATTTTCTTTAACCGCTAAGAATGAAAAGATCTGAATATATTTACACAACACTCACTTTACATAAATACAGGAACAACATTTACCGTACAGAATATTAGCAAACTTGAAACAAAGGCATTGGCTTCACTATTTAAGTTGTCAAAACCAGCAAAATGAAAAATCAGATGTTACACAGAAAGTAAAATACTCATTTAACCAATAGAAAGTGTTAAATCATTAACAAAGGCGCCAATCAACTGCTGGGATTCCAGTCACAGGATTTGTTTTCCTCCTGTGAGTAAGATTCCTTTTTATCTTACATAAAAAAACACTGTTAAACTGGTGTGCTGAAGCTGAAACATCCAGAGGCTTTTCTAATTCTGTTTACTTCCTCTCAGGAGGTGACTTATTGCAAGCAATGTAATGATGGGAGATTTAAACCTGTTAAAGTGTTATGGGAGGATGCAGCGTCTGACACAATGATATATGGCTCAGCGCGAAGAGAAACATTAAAGCGGCTGTTCTGATCTTTTGACGCAGAGTTCTGTTGGAATTTTATAAACAATTAATGTTTTACCTGCTGAGGATGGCTGTTTGAATAACCTCCATTTGGAGAATTACAGTTTTTTTTTTTTTGTTTGTTTGTTTGTTTTTCAAAGCTAGTATGACCAGCATTCACCATAGTGGATTATTGCTGTCCTAAAACAACTCCAAATTTTAACAATGGTTCACTTAAACGTTTTCTTAATAAACTTTAACAAAATCATCAATTTAACATTTCATGATTTGTCTTGCAAAATATGATATTCCTGCAAGAAATGCCCCAATTCTGCAGTGCTAGTGCTACAGCTAACTAATGTAGCTGTTATTTGCAAATAATCAAAGAAAACAGTTGAATGTAAATTTGATAGCAGTGCAAAGGTTTATAATAGTGTTCATCAGAGGTGTATAAAGTACTCAGAAAAAAAATTACAAAGTAAAAATAAAAATGCCTTAGCAGAAAACGACTTTGGCAAAAACGAATTTTACTGATAAGAAAAGTATTGAAGTAGAAGTCATGAAACTGTTCACAATAATTGAGAAAATAAAAGTACTTCGAGTTAAGTAAATCAGTAAATGTGTAAACTGCTCAATTTGCTTAATTCAGTTTAGTGGAACCAGTTGACATAATTTGGTTAAGTACATTCAACACTTCATTGTTTTGGAGTGCATAAACGACTCCTTTCATGATGAGTTCCAGTCATATTTAAATTTGTAGAGTGTAACATGGTGTTGCATTTTAAAGTACAGAAGTAAAGTTTATTTTTTATGTTTTGAATGTAAAAGAAAAAGCAAAGTAAAAAAATACTAAAAACTAAAAAAAAATAATAAATTACAGATCCTCAAAAAATGACAAAGTTAATGTACTTTACTACACACCTCTAGTA
>NW_013954392.1:0-19936 GCF_001266775.1 Austrofundulus limnaeus | reverse complement strand
ATAAAGTCATGCAAAGTTTGGCCTCTTCACCACATCAGACCATCATTTTTCGTCACTTTTCGTGCGTAAAGCTAAAAATCTTTTGGGGTAATAATGTATTTTCGTTGATATATTTGTGATTTTTTTAACTCCTTATTTATTCAAACTGAAGATCAAATCTCAAATGATATACTCTTGTTTCTGGCGGTTTGCCAAAGTGGAAACGGAAAAAAATAATTTAAGGTTTTGTTGTCTATTTAAAACATGTACCGTGCTAGCTGTGCTGTTAGATTTGACTGATTTTCAAGAGTTAAAGTCAGATAAATGCATGTATGTATTGTTTGAACCGGTTCCTGTTCGGATGGAGGCAGAGCCACATATTTATCAGTGGAGCAGACCACCCAGCGCGCACCAGGGGCAGGCGCGCTCCCGTCCTCCTCTCTCTGCCCACTGCATTTAATTACCGCTGATGACTTCATTCCATTAAGGCTTTCCCCCTCTCACGCTCGGCCGCCTCATGTTATATTATTTCTTCTTCCATGTCTACAGGACTGTGCGCGTATTTGGACTTTTTCTTCCACGTGATGCCAGTTTCTGTAAATATAGAGCTTGGCCAATCAAATGTGAATGTTTGCAGGATTCCTTTTTCCAAAATAATAAAAAAGGTTGACTTGGCATAACAGACTGAATATTCATTTTAGTCAACTAAAATTGATTTAAGCTTAGACCTATATAATAATCAACAAACATGTTTTTATTTTTAATAATGGAGCTGATTACAAACAAAACGAGTCAGGGAGAAGGCAAAAGGACAGACGCGAGTTTGGGTGACAGATTCTGTTCATCCAGAGGTCACAGCTTCCCTGTTGCTCCATCGCAGAACAAAAGTCCTGCACTTTTCCATGACGTCCCAGCATGAAGTATTTGACAGCGCTGCGTCCTCAGGAATGCTGAGGTGGAGGTACACCGCAGAGTGCACGGTCCGGACGGGCTTTCTGGGCCGTCGGACAGCTTTCAGCACAAAGAAAGCATGATGCTTTGAATGGTTGGTGCAGCATTCAACAAAACGTTTTAACATAAACCTTCTGCTGCTTTCTTACTTTTGTCAGCAGCGCATGATGGCACAAACATTTAGACCTTTCAAAACAACAAGAACACAGGCTTCAGTGTGCTGCACCAAGTCTTACTGATAACATCTGCTATATTTCTTAAATGAAACCTAAATTAGATTTGAATCAGTATTAGTACCCCGAAATGTTCATTTCACGGAGCATCAGGTCTGAGTCAAAGGTTCAGGATTTTCTGTCCAGACTCGTGCAAGAAAGGCGGCAGAGGGTCACCAGGAGGCCGCAGCGACTTTGTTTGGAGGACACTTCTGCAGAGCAAATCCATCAGCCTGGCTGGAAGTTCATCCAAGCCAAAGCCTCAAGTTTCATCCATTCATTTTCTTTACCTGCTTCTCCTTTCTGAGCCGCGGGGAGCTGGTCCCTGTCTCCAGCTGTCACTGCGCGGGAGGGGGGGGGGCATCCTGGACAGGTCGCAAGACTATTAAGAGACAACCATTCACTCTCTCACTCACACACAGTTACGTTCACTTGTTTTGTTCTGTGGGAGGAAATCTGGAGAAAACCCACGCGCACAGGGAGAACATGTAAACTCCACCCAGAAAGGCCCCAGGACGGGAGGCGAACCTGTGACTTTTYTTCCCCCTGACTGCTCGAACCACTACACTGCTGTGCTGCCAAGCTCTATAAAAACTCTAGGCAATAAATATTTATAAATTATTATATTTTTTTAAATGGGAGAAAGTCCCCTCAATTGTAAATTAAACATTGACCTTAAATGATAAAAGGAAACGTTGTAAAATAATTTATTCTGAGGTAAATAAATAAATAAATAAATAAATAAATAAATAAATAAATAAATAAATAAATAAATAAATAAATAAATAAATAAATAAATAATGCACATATTTTAAAGTTTGATCAGACGATCTGCAAATAGTTTGACAACATAAACATTATTGCTTGTGGTTTAATTTGTGTTTTTAAAGGTTTAATAGGAGGAACGCGTAAAAGTGTAAAAAAGGACCCCAAAATCAACAAAAGCGCAGTTCTTTATCAATTTATGGAATTAAAAAAAAAGATTTTCAGTTTAGTAACATCCACTAACATTATATTTTTAATAAAAATAATACTGTAATAATGCCTTTCAGCAATGTAATTGTTTGGTGTCGCGTGCAGTTCATTGTCACTGTAACTGAAAATGGGGGTGTAGGGTGTGTGTGGAGGGGGGGACCCCCTCATCACTTTCCCTGCGCTGTAGGTGGCCGTGTATATTTTTGTTTTAGAGGTGTTTATGTGATCGGGAAAGGACGGAATTGCTAGCAGACCTCTGATTGCGCAGCATTTGGGTCGCAGCGTGAATTTAAAGTGTTTTTGATGGGAGCCTCCGTCTTCAGTAATCAGCTGCACCAAAAAGAGAAGCTCTGGGAGGTTTGGACCAGATATTCTACCAGATATTTGCTTCTTGCTGTGAATGGCAATGAGAGAAAAAAATAAATAAATAAAAAATAAATCCTCATATGGGTTTATTGTTATTGAATATTATGAAGTCTTTCAAATTAAAAGCCTGAGATCCGACCAGCTGAAGCTTCATGAGTTCAGAGCCGCTGAGGAGCTTCAGGGTGTAAAATGTAAAAAGGTCGTTTTGCAATCTGCAAAAATGACAAAGTGTGTTTCATCTGATGTCAAACACTTAAAACCAGAACCGTTTCTGTGCTGACAACAAATCTTTAATCACTGAAAAAATGCAATTCAAAGTATCCTATTGCTTTTAAAAAGGTAAAACATTATTTTAGAGTGCAATGAAAAATAAAATAAAAGTCCTCATCTTGTTATTGAAGAAGATATGAAAGTATTTTAGAATGTAATATTTTATACTCTGCATTTAAACTTTTTTTAAATATACAAACAAATGCATTTACTAGACTCCTAAAATTAATTAAAAACTGAGTTTCTGCTGCAGATCTTGTTTTGTTGATCATCCTGCATCACCCTTCACCTGCACTGCAGTTATTACAGTACAATTATTTTATTGTTACTGTAAACCTTTAAACAAATTTCATGTTTGCAAATAACATGTATAACCCCCCACATTTTTTATTATCAATAAAAATGTTATAGATAAATAACCTATACCAACATTTTCTTGTTAAAAGCATGAAAAGCAGCAGACATCTTACAATATAAAGTTTTTCTTTTCTTTTCTT
Organism: Austrofundulus limnaeus; assembly: GCF_001266775.1. Lineage (NCBI taxonomy): Eukaryota > Metazoa > Chordata > Actinopteri > Cyprinodontiformes > Rivulidae > Austrofundulus > Austrofundulus limnaeus. The sequence goes on along the minus strand of NW_013954392.1, from coordinate 16,686 downwards.
AAAATAAAATATACTTTCAATCTAGCTGTGAACTCTCTATTTTGAAACATTTTTTGCAAACATTAGAATGACTAAGAGTTTTATACAAGTATGTATTTTTCTTTCTTCTTTTTCTTCTTCTTCTTTAACTTGGTCAGTAGGTTACCACATAATTTAACATGAAGTACAGTGGGGAGAGTTTGGCAGGGCCAGAGTTTTTATAAAATCCCAACTGTCCAAACGTGGTCAACACTCACAGAGTAAATGTTTCATTATTTGTCATAACTCTTCCTAGAAAGAGGTGTTTTAAAAACCCGACAAAAACACACAGAGATGAAGGAAAAATAGGAACATGGGAAAATGGACGTTATTTTACAATTAAAGCGTAAAAGGTGCGGCTTAAATTTAAAAATATTTAAAGTTTCTATTTCCACTGCTGCTCAAAAAATGCTGCAACAAAAAACTTGTGATCATTTATATCTTAAATTAAATAACTGGAATATTTTAATTTATTTTTATTCATTGGCAACATTATAAAATGAAATAAAATAAACAAATATTTTGTATGSATCCTGAATAATTTTACTTGCATCCTAAAGGTTTTTAACTGAATTACACTTTGTATTACAATTTCTGACTTAAATTAGTAAACTGCCTAAATTTATAACTTTGTTTGTAGTTCAGTCTTTGTGTGTGGTCTGCTATGTTTCACTTTAAAAGCAACAATGAGAACCAAAACCTATTATTTTAATTTATGTGCATTCATATGCTTCCATTATGCTCAGGTCATTTTCAGTTCTTGCAGTTTTCATAATTTTGTGTCTCTTATATCGTGAGTAAAAGCAAATTTGTTGTGCTACTGTTAATTTACTGACATAAAACAATATTAGTAGATGAGTTTTCTGAGCGAAAACCCAGTCTGAACAAGGCCTGAAACTGTTTCCTTCCTGCTTTTTTCCTTCTTTTACTTGTTTCCCTCCTCGCCGTCGGTTTGGCCTCGTCATGAAGACTCGGTCTCACACAGTGAGTGGGAGCCTGTTTGGTGCCCCACCCTGCAGTCCTGCACACCTCCCAGAACGGCTCTATCATGGCCTGTCTAATGTAGGGAGAGACATCAATAACGAGAGCTGAAGCAGAAACCACAGCGGAGAACACAAGAGAGACGGGGAGGGCAGGCGCAGGCCACAACTGGCTCTGCTGCAGGTTAGCTCCTTTGATACGGCCTCGATAGAAGTTTGATGGGTGCAGATGGGGCGACATGGGTTTATATGTACATGTTTACATAATATCTATGGTGTTTACGCACAGCCCACCAACCCTCTTTTTCTTTTCTCTGAAGGGGGATTTTCCTGTGGCACGCTGCTTCGGAATAAGCAATTAAAAATTCCCAAACAGCACACCACAATGGGAGATATCGTTTGTGCAATGTGTGTTCCGTGTCCCTCGCAGTTTTTGTCTGGAATGGTTTGACTATTTTTAATCTGCACACAACCAAATCCACCTACAGAGAAACCACAAATTGAATGAAAGAGACTGGGGATGAGTGGGCACGGTAATTGCCCATTGTGGAGCTCAAMCTCCTCTCTTCTGTCATAAACAGATTGGGAAGTTTTACAACTTGATACTCAGTGCTCCAGTGGATTTTGAAATTGGGGCATATCCTCCTTGTCTGTGGGAATGCATGGCCAGGCAGCGGTCGGAATCAGCCAGGAATGCTTTGGGATGGTAACTGGATTCAGTTGGAATGCCCGTCTCTCCACAGCGGAACACCAGGGTGGGAAAAAGGCCCAAAGCATTTCCTGAGTGGACGGGGGGGTCCAAACGAAGCGTCACATGCGTGGATTCATGTGACAGGGACCCTGCCAGGTTCAGCCCATGACACCAAGTGAGGAGCTGTGGTAGGCGATGGTGGCAGTGCCAGGGACGGAAATGAAAAGATGTCGGAGAAAAGGCTGGAAGGATGGCGTAAGATGTTAGATCTTTACAGGAACAGGTCAGATCTTCAGGGTGGTAAACAATGAATGTTTTACCTGCTGCAGACTGTTGTCCAAAACCAAAAAGGACTGGCAGCATCTTTAAAACTGTTTACATGGATATAAGTAAGTGGCATAAATGGCCAGTTGGGATAAAAATGCATCACATAAATGCCTGAATATTATGACCTGATTCAGCTTGATCATTATGAATTTGTAATCTGAAAGAGAAGGGTGGTTTATGCTGATTGGTAATCTGAACATCATGCATGTAAACTCAGGATAACTTATCTGAAGAACATAGATGTCAACCTGATGTATTTCCGCCTGGCTAGATGCTAACATGTCGGGGAAGAAAAAAACTGGYGAAACAGTTCAAAATTATTGAACACTGGTTGAAAGTGAAGAAAACACTGAGTTATTAAGATAATGAAAAGCTGGAGGAAGAACATAAAATGTTTGTTTATGTTCATCAAGGAAGAAGAACTTCTTCTTCTGTTGTTTTTTTAGGGAGWCTTTACAACTCTGCACATGTCAAGACTTCAAATGAAACACTCGCCACGATCGGATTCATTCATTTTGTGCCCACATTTGAAGTATTTAATCTGAATGCATTTCAGCCCGATGAAACAATTTTGTGCATGTAGCCATAACTCACATCAATTTTAATGCAAACTTTTTTTTCAGTTTTCTAGTTATTTACACAAAGTTCTTATTCAAAAAGTGCAAACAGCGGCAGCAGCTAGGTGTAGCACTTCGGGCCAAACTGTCATTATTTTTCTGACAGACACAAAGTAAAAAAAAAAAACAGTTTCTCAATAAATGCTACTGATCCAGATATTATTTTAATAATTTAAAAGTGCGCGCGTGTGTGTGTGATTTGGATGTATGTTTATGGGAATTTATATTTATTAAATTAAAGAGAAAAAAACTTAATTGAAACAGTGGGCATTTCAAACTCAGCTTCAACAAAACAGTTTTATATAAGATATCTAACTGGTTCAGGTACTATAACAAATGTCTTTCTTGTTAACACTTTGGATTTTTATTGTTTGTAAAAGGAGGGATTAGAAGCTGCATGTTACCATATGCCCGCTTTTTTGTGCACATGCTCATTTGTACGTCWGAGTCCAGTTTTGTGTCTGTAATCTCTGTCTGTGCCTGCATGTGTTCATGTGTCGCTGTTAGCAGGAGACGGTGGCTGACTAAATATTTGTATATATGTTAGTGGACAGGCTCTGCTCCCTCTGGCTTGTGTAAATGTTAACGATGCTCGGAGAAATCTTACCCTGTAATTGTCAAAAGGGCTTTTTTTCCTTTCACCTGCTACCGGCCTCTTTCCGTTCGGTCTGCTCTATAACAATGGCACAGAGAACGCTGCGGAGTGCAAAGTGATTGATGCTAGACTCTTTTTGGCCCGACTTCAGATGGGGGCCTGACAGGAAGTGGCCATTCCTCCCTTCCACCCTAACAAGGCTGCAATAGCGTGAGGAAAGGAAAGTGCTGATCGGGAATCTCTTAAACGTCCCATTTTTAGCTAAGTGCCAACCAATCTAAAAGACAAGTATAAACAAAGCTTTCGAGACTAATGAACCAGCTGAAACACAGGGAAGTTGATAGACGCCACACAACCGAACCCAACTTTATCCGCTCCGTCTCATCCCCGACCATCAGTCGGTTTGTCGGTTTTTGTCCTGTCAGGGAGGGAAGAGACACAGGCTCATCTCTGCTGCATTCTTTCCATTTTACCGAAGAGCTGTGTGGTACAGAAGGTAATCTATCACCTAAACGGCCCGTCCTTCTCCCTGCTTCTCCTGACTCTGTTTCTCTTTCTCCTTCCTCCAGGCTCGAGTGGGCAGGCGTGCGGCTTTGGCCACAGGAAGCCGCGAATTCTTCGAAGAATGGAAGACGTCTCGTGGGGGAGACGTGCCGCTTSGCCCCCCCTCCCCACCCCCACAGCACGCCCACACGCCACCCCAAAATGACCCCTGACCCTTTCACGTGTTTATATCAGACCATCGTGGAAGTGCGAAATAGTGATGAGTCACTCTGGCCGAGTGTTTACACTTCGGAGTCACGCAAGGAAGGAAATCAGCCACGGTCTGCTAAAAGTGGCGAGGTGAGAGAGAGAAGCTGTGATTTTACCTCTCAGAGACATTTTTTATTCCTCGTCAGCCCAGAAAACAGCCGAATTAGCAGCACAGAGGACTGGAGTCRAGAAAAAAGGCAAGCAAAGGTCAAAACGTGTTGGACTAAGGGCGTGGCAAAGTGCAGGCGTATGATATTTTCAGAGAAAAACCAGAATGACAAATTATATGAAATTTTAAAGGTGGTAATTTTTTTTTAATATATGCTTTTGTATATGTCCCAGTTCTCTTGTAGACCAGGCTGTGATAACTAATGTCACAGATGTTTCTGACTTTCTTTTTTGTTTATGTCAGAAAAAAATGGTTTTAATTTGCCGACTGGACCTTTTTACTGTAATTATTCTTAATCTTTTCATTTACAAAAAAAGTCCTTTGTTCCTTTTGATTAATTAACACAGAAAAACAATTGAAATGTTACAACCATAACACCAGAGGTGTGCTGACATTTACTTCATTTCAGTGCTTAAGTAACTTTTTGAGGGTCTTGTATTTCTTTTAATTTGTAACTTTTACCTTTATTTTGTTACATACAAAACATAAATATGAAGCTTTTATTTCATTACTTTAAACTTTACACACTTGTTACACTCTACAAATTTAAATATGACAGGAATGSAGTTGTTTCTGCACTCTGAAAAGTGTTAAATCTACTTTACCAAGTTAAGTCAACTGGTTCCAGCCGAGTTGAGTAAATGTAAAGCAATTTACTCATCTCAGTTTAGTTGAACCGCTTGACTTAATTTGGTCAAGTTATTTCTTAGTGTCAATTTTTTTTTTACTTTCCGAATGATTTTTTGCAGTTTGGACTTTTACTTAAGCCCCTTTCTTATGAGTGAAATTAATTTTTGCCAAATAGGCCTACTTATTTTTATGAAAGTGTTTTTTACTTTTACTTAATTACTTTTTTCAAGTAATTTATACGCCACTGCATAACACCACAAAAATGATGTGCACTTGTTTTATTAAACTTTCCAGTAGCCTTGTTTTAGTAACTGCTGCATTTTGTTGTTTCTTTTCCATAATCTGATATTTTATTTCTCATTGTGTTCATTTGTAATTCTGTAAGACCTCTAACGTCTGCAGCGTCTTTGTAATGTTACTAGCTTTTATTCTAAAAGAGAATTTGGATTTTGATTGATGACAGAGTGTCAGTGTYTCCACACGCCTCTCAAACAGTTTTGACGTGAAACTTTCAGCATTTTCATTATGTATGCCAAACATCAGGTCATCGGTTTATTTTGACACTATAGGTGACTGCATCTCCGAGGGATATAAATTATTATAATTTTACATTTAGGGAAGTGCTCACAAGTGATTTTATGCCTGTGTTATTGCAGTTGTAAACACTTAACACGTACCGTGTCGTCCTCTAACTTTATATTCGCTGTCCTGTGAGCGGTGTTTACTGCGGCTTCCACCTCTTTTTCAAACACAGCATCATTGTTGTCCTCAAGGCCGCTGGATTTCAGATTGCACAGTGACACAGCTGTAATTGGTGCAGTTGTCTTCACTGAATAAAAGTGACTTTTTTTTTTTTTTGCGGGGGTTGTTTTTCCATCACTGTTCTGGTAGCTTCATTTCTGACTGTGGTGAGGATCTTTTTACACACCGTCACACACACCGCCACAATGAGAGAGTCAGAACAGTTATTGCTGTCAGAGACTTTGATTGATTGTTGTGTTTATCACCATGTTATCAAAAAATCAGGCTCATCACAGCTGAGCTTAAAGCTCCTAATTCCAGGCAACTTTGTGTTAATTAAAGGTTCATCTAACAGGTTTATTTTTGCGGTTTTACATTTTAAAAATATGGCTGTCTTTGTTTTTAAGGATGTGCTGATTACATGTGCATGTTGTCTGGACTGTATTGTACTTTCATCATAAAGAGCCTGTTATGGTCCTGCAAAACACTGTTATAAGAAGAGAGGGTTAATGAGTCTATGTTCTCTGGATCAGCAGAGATTTATTCTTGCTTTGTTAATAGAGCCCGCGGCGAGCTGCGTTTGTGTACTTCTGAGGTAAACACAGTCATGGCAAAGTGGACACGTCGCTGAGTGTGTCCTGACTGGAGACGGAGAGCGCCGTGGCACCGTACTTTCTGAGGGTTAATGTGATAAATGGCCATTTGGAAATGGGTCATGAATTAGGGTTAAACAGCTCCTTTAAAAGCCCGAGCCTGAGCCGTCGCTGTGGGCAGTTTGATTGAGGAATCAGTCAGGTGGCAGATGTTTCATGTTGGAAGTCTGTGCTGCTCTCCCTTTCTAGCAAATGAGCCAAGAATTGATGGAATGACCGAACAGAGCAATCCATAAAAATGTAACCTCATGAAATCAAAACAGTAAATGATAAGAAATACACAAATCAAATCATTTGTAAAAAAAATTATTTCTGCTGTTAGGTATTGATCTTGAGGTCAAATGATGTTGATAGATGTGGGCACTTCATTAGATTTACTTCTGAGACAAGTACAAGACGGTAATAACAATAAAACAAAATCCATCTTGGTTTGTGAAAAGTTGTTTTAGAATTTTGTTCACAAACTAAAAYGCTCAGTGATATGTTGACTGTTTTATATTAACCTCCTGCTGCCCTTGGGTCAAAATGACCCATCAGTAATGCATACAAAACTAAAAAACATTTCACATCTGCCATATTATTTTACTGTGAAGCATATTTTTTATTGCACTAGATGCTGGTATTTTGGAACAGGGCRTTTGCTTTACAAATATTTGTTTTTATATTTTCAATAAACTGCTATTAAATACAATCTGGAACATTTGAATATTCTTCATTATATATTTCTACAAAAAAGAAAACCCCACAAGTAAACAGTGTCAGAAAACCAGTGGTGGGCACAGTTCCACTAAAGCATTAAAGCACTAATAGGGGAACTAATTTCCTGATTTGTGCTTTAGGGCTTTTACTAATTTGAAAGTGTATTAGTGGATTAGCACTTGCTAAATTTAGAAGCTAAATTTAGAAGCTCTAACTGAGGTCTATAAATGTTATTGATCAACAATAATGAGGGTGAAAGCTGTTACACATTTTGTTTATACGTTTGTCACTTATCCACCAGGTGATAATATATTGACAATATATGAACCCAACTAAGGCTGTGGAATGTCAATGATAAGTTTTAAGAGAGCAACATGTGACTCATGTTGTCTGTTGAAGAATATTCATGGGTTGACTGGGTTATTTTAGTGCTTTAGAATTAGCTTTTGCTAAAACTTTCAGTGCATTAGTGCTTTAGAATTAGGGGACATAAATATTTGAGTTAGTGTTTTAGGGGTTTAGATTAATGCTGCCCACCACTGCAGAAAACCCTTATTTTTTATTATATTATCGTTGATGTGTGATWCAACTTATTTGATTTAAGTTCAGCAAATGAATTCTGTTATTTGTCTAAATCAGAAGCCACTCCTGGACCGTGATGATTTCACTGAGATGCAGGAATAACGAGTTATGTTGAAGATGCTGGTGGTCCCTTTATTTACATTAGTTGTAGTTTTCTTACTTTAAACAACATCTGTATCATTATTATTTGGTTATCTACTGTAAATACATAGTCACCAAATACTCACTAACATTTAACACGTTCAATATAAAACTGTTACATGCTGCCTTTGTCTCTGTTTGAAGTAAAACAAATTTATAAGACATACTATCATCAATAAAAGGTTCTGTGAATTTTATGAATGTCTTATAAATATCTTTACCCAACTTGCCCCAACATAAAGTCAGTGTTTAGACAATAATTTATTGCTGTTGTGCCACTGAAAAAAAGACAATGTCACATTAATGAATTGACTGAATTAATACATTTTCATTTTTGCTGAATAATAATTCATGTTACCTGTATTTTATTGTATATTTCAATGTTTGAGATTCAGTCAAGATACAAAGCTTCAACGTTTAATAAWGCCAGCCTAATTATTGTGGAGCCAGAGGATCAGATGTTTCTTTGCGTTCCAACGGTCTTATCACAGGTGTTGGGAAGAACGGACAATCAGCCACATGGTTTTACTTTGACATCTGCTAATTCCAGGGAATCAATCCTAAATGACACCTATGGGATACACAGAGTGGATTTCCCTCTGATGCAGATTGGCGGTGGTTTGCAGATGAAAGACAGTAAAATAAATAAAGCTGTGGTGAGCAGGCAGAACTTTTCTGTCCGCACACTACAACCATAATGGGATACATACTGACATGAGGGAAGAGGTGGAGGCCTGCTTCTGTTTTTTTTTAATACTTAGATTTTTTTTGCCATGGTTACCAACATTGATGAACCCCTGCTGTTCATCCCTAATACATGTTTTGACACTTGTTACAAAAAAAGAAAGAAAAAAAAACGAAAAAAGAAAAGTCATATATTTTTCAGTTTTAAAGGTTAGGACCTAACAAGTAGAATAACAGCGATTAGCAGAGAACAGCTCTGTTCCTTGTCACCCTCCTCTGTCTGCCGGCCCCCACTGCTGCTGATTTTCTTTTAATCCTAACACGAGTCATTAAATCAAACTCAGCAGTATCAAATGGCTTTTTAACCTCCCCCAATCAATCTTTTCATCAGCTGCTGTGTCGCTGCTTGGCCTGCAGTGAGAATGGTAATGGTAAGACAATCCTTCCTTGACTCATCCTGGCTGGAATCATGCATGATACTAAAAGTTACACTGACCTGCTAATCCGGCAGCGTGCCAATGCATTTTCAATTTTGCTGTGTGCAACGTTACATTCATCAGAAACACTTCAGTATTATTTTTGACTCCTACTAGTGTTTAACTACTTTTTTGTAATTGGAAATAAAGTTTTTTCATTTTGCTTAAAATTTCTAGCCTGGCTCTTGCCTTCCTACACAGTTCTGCTCAATTCTAGTTTTCCTTCACTGCTTCATCTGGGATTTCTCCCATTGACAAGGATTTCTTCAGGAGAATTTTCGTCCAGGCCAATCAGAGAACAAAAGGCGGAGTTTTGAACAACGCTGATTTTCTGCGCAGTGTCTGCTAGTTATTTTAGCATACGGCAGTGGAGGAAGTGAATGAAGCCAGTCCGTGTTGATAAGGCTTCCAAATTAAATTAAATTTGTCTGACAAAGCAGTAGCTCTCATTTACAGTCATCTCATTCTGCTTGGTATTTTTCTCCTCTTAGTAGAGTTGTTTACAGCGCACGCGATTTCCAGTTAGCTTCTTAGCTTAGCCTCCTTCAGTGGAGCTGGCACGCATACGTCGCGGCCAACCGATCCAATCATTTTAAACTTCAACAGAGGCCACGCCTCCAGCAAGAATCGCTTCTCTATAGCCGAGAGTCCTGACCCTCTGTACGAAGCAAAGTGAAGTAAAAGGGTCTGGTTTTTGCCAGGCTACAAAATTTGAGGCTTGACACTAAAACAGTGCACAGAATGGGTCTGTTTTGAAATTTGTGTACAGATGTTTACTGGGACATCGCACCAATCAAATGTCTTTTTGTAGTAACGATAACACCACATTTAAGTGTTTCAGTAAAGTACTATGTTCTTTTAGCAACTCCCTTCTGCAGGAGCCATAGCGAACTTGCACAAAAGATTTGGCAAATGTTTTTTTTATGTCCTTGATTAATTTGGTCATGTTAGTAAAAAGATACTWGGATGTCAAAAACAACAATAAAGGAACTTACACAATCCAGCTCCACATTTAGTATTTTTAAAATGAACAAGCCAAAGTTTCAGCACTGGAACACTAACTCAAGCCTAAATCAATTAAGAAAAAATTAAAATATATAGCAGGAGGATGTAACACTCTCTGTAGCTCTGTGGTATATAATAAGTCACATATTTGTTAAGTTGAACCCTGAATCCCTTGGAGCACCTACACTGTGTATGGGCTTTTCAGCAAAGCAGTAAACCGTCTGTAGCCAACAAATCCAAAATGTCCAAAAATAAGAATATTTTGCATATTTTCAGATGTTTGTAATCTGTCAGTTTAAACATTTGAGTACAAACACATTGGATGCAAGTGAAGCAATGTGTCCTAATTTGCGGTTAAACAACCGACCCATTCAGTGAGTCAGTCTAATTAAAGGCACAGGAACGTTCYTGCAGATAATACAGAAGCATTATCAAGGTTTTGTCACTGGTGCCACTGAAGTGATTTATACAAATTCTGGTCAACTCCCGTCTGATGCACTTCAACAAATCACAGCCTGAGGCCTGGTAAAGCCCCCCTCCCCCCAGTCATCCCTGTCTCCCAGTTTGACCCCACACAGAGTATGTAGTCGCAGGGTATAGCACCCAACAATATTATCAATCAAAGCTCAAGAGTCCACAGGTCAAACCGTCCTCAGCGAAGGAAGGTGCGAGCCGAAGATGTTCAATAAAGTCTAAAAATGTCTGGCAGAGTCAAACTGTGGCTGTCAGTCAAATTTGTAAAGTAAATTTGTTTTTTTTGCAGATTCATTTGTTAAAATTTTTAATAATGTCATGAAGTTTTTTTAAATAAATAAAGTGTCTGTGTGCACCAGTAGGTCTGTGTGACCCGAGACCCAGAGTGATAAGACCTCWATAACTCTACTTTATCCCCCTGCTCATTATCAGTCCCTGTCCCAGCTCTGCCCTGAACCCTCAGGCTGCAGCAGGACACGCTGCTCTTCACCTTCCACAGCCCAGAGATTACCGGGGAGACGGGCAGGCTGAGTCAAACTAAGCCTAACACTTCACAGCTCCTTTCTGTGGGAGGCAGAGGTGGGTGTGGGACATGTTTTACAGTAATTAACCAAAAAGGAAGACGACTAGATCCACTTAAACTAAACAGGTTGTTTAATTTCACGTTTTTAAACGACCCATTGTTTCCACTTGTTTCACASTTTGCACGATTTTTGTGCAGTATTTTGCAGTTCTTTTAGATTTTTCACATCTGTTATTAAATCACTATTTTTACCTGTTTTTATCAGACTACATGAAAACATTGTTTGCATTTTATCTATATCAATATGAACAAAATGCTTCAATTAATTCTAGAATTGCTGATTTCCAGAGTTACTGAGACTCTTGTTCTGCTCAGCTTTGGTATTTGATGTGAACTTAAATGTGAATATGAAAAAAAAAAACATCCAATTGTTTTATCCCTGTTTTTTATGTGCTGCTTGGCACATTTTATTTATTCTGCATCTTGATCTTAAAGTGGCTGTTTTTATAACTTGTGTTAAATATCATAGTCTGGTCTTTACATGGAATTGTTAAAACCTTTGTTGACTGTTTTTCACTTCTCGGCTCTACAGGTTTATTTTTATAACTCAGATTTCTCAAAGCTTGTTTTTATATTTTAGTTTTTCACTGTGAATGACTCGTGTATTAATTGTGTTCCCTCCAAATATTATTTGTCTGTTTCGGTGGGACTGAGGATTTCCTTAAGCTATCCCATTGCTTGTTTATACATTCATGTTTATGTGTGGAAAGGGGAGGTCATGGCTGTGTGTGTGTGTGTGTGTGTGTGTGTGTGTGTGTGTGTGTGTGTGTGTGTGTGTGTGTGTGTGTGTGTGTGTGTGTGTGTGTCTGTTTCTGTTTGGTGTGTGAGACGTATGATGATGGAAATGACTAAAATGAAAGAGCTCAGTTTTTTTCTTTCAGTCACTTGGATCATTTCAGCCTGAAGTCCAGAGAAACATTTATGAATTCAATGACCAAAATATTTTAATCTGTTTATTTTAGAGCTTCTGCAACAGCAAAGAAAATGTTACAAGAAGTCATGATGTGTCATAATTCATTATTCTAGATTGTAACAAACTGYGTTTTGCATGTGAATAGTTTTGTCTTATATGTCTTTTTTAGGTTTAAAAAACAACTCATGTAAATAGATGGTCATCATTAAATAATGGCTCACATTATAAACTTGTTTTATTTTTTACTGCAAAAAAATCATACTTTTTTTACAGGATTTGCTTGAAGGAATTTAAAATCACAAAGCAAAAACATGAAATATGCAATTACTGTATATCTGCTTTCTATTTTATTTGCAATTGTGTGGAAATTAATACCTGCATGATGTATTTTTCTAATGAAAAGTAGTTTTTTTAATTAATGTGACACAATAAAATGCTTCCAAAACAGAACATGAAATATGTTTATATTCATCATTTTATATTTTAAAACAAAAAGTAACTCATTAGTTGCACAGCTTGTAAATTTATCTGTCATTGATAACTAAAAGAGAGCTTTGACAACACTGCAGTGACAGCACGATCGCTTAGTGGTCAGCATTGTTGCCTCACAGTTTGGATCTGTAGTCTTTTTGTGTGGCGTTTGCATGTTCTCCTCCTGTTTGCACTGGTTTCCTCCTGCAGTCTGAAAACATGCTGCTTTCTGATCTATGATCACAATGGGATTTGCCTGCATCAATGTTAATAAAAGAATGAGTAGAAAAAAAAMCCCCAGAATATTATTTTTGCCTGATGCTTGGAAAAAAAACTGGTTTATTTGTTGAACGCACGCGAGACAGACCCCACACAGCTGAGAGCGTTTCCCGGACCACTCCTCCTCAGATTGCTCTGTCTTTTCCTCCTCCACAATATAGAAACCCCAAACTCAGCCCTGCCAACTCACTTCATAATGTTTCTCTGGTTCTCAGTTTCTTGTCCTCAGTTCTTCCCAGTGGCTGAGCTACAACAAAGAACCAGAAAAGGACACTGGAAAATAGCCGTGAAATGATTCATCAAACGACTGACCTTTCCCACTTTCACGCATTTCAGTGCATATTTAAGAGAAGGGAGGCGAGAGCAGGGAGGAGGCCGGGGCGTGCAAATTTCTTGTTTTAATTTCTCAATTGGCTCTTAACCATGGGTCAAAGGTTGGCTTAGCACAACAGTTCTGACAAGATAAGCACCTGTTTCTCTGCTGCTACAGGCCAGAGTTATCCTATTACGCTCAATATGTAAACCTCTCAAAGGAGCCGTACACACATGCGTGTGTACTGACGTAAATATGAGAAAACTCGAGTGCTGCTCCATCAAGGAAAACACTAACATTGTCAACACCTTCCACCCCCATCACTCTGCAGACATCCAGCATTACCTGACTATAACCTCCTCATTAAGAACTTTGTTTTGAGCTGTGTTTGAAGCTTTGTTTACTTCGTTAGTAGAAAATCTGTAATTGGATGTTTCAGGATGCTCATTACACTTCACAAGTTAAAAGAAGATGCCTTATTTAAAAAGGTGCTGGCAGCGATGCGTCTGTGGGCTGGCAGTCCTTTGGGTTGTCATTGAGGTATTTTTAGACAGTAAATAGGCACAGGGAAACCACCTTTCTCTGCCACATTTTAGCACCCGTAATTTTGCCCACCCCTTGTTTATCTTCACTGAGCCCTGCTTGATCTTTTTGTTTTTCTCCTGGTGAATGATGAGGGGGTCACCACGACTGGACAAACTCACAGAGACTCATAAACAGAGATAGCCTTCTACATCTGGGCAGAATTTACATCTTTCTTTTTTTTTCTTGGATGATCGAGCCCAAGTTGCTGGAATAGCTTCATTAAGTCAACAATGGTGCAAATCAGACAATGCCAGCAGATGGTTCTATGCATGAATGAAGTGAATGTTTTGATTCTCTGGCTTTGAACATATTCCATAAAAGAGCAAACGATGCCAAATCTGCTGGTTTTGTTGGTACGTTCTCACATTTGTTAGGGGATGATGGTATTTTTGTGATTAAATGCAGTGGGTTGAATATGACACTGTATCAGGACTGCAGGAAACATTCATTGAAGTCATTTTGCAGTGCATGTATTGTTGAGCTTTGTGAAAATGCTTTCTGAATTTCTTGTAGCCTTTCACCAAGCCTATACGCCGTCTGTTGTAGTATACACCCGGTGCACAGTCTGACTTTTTGGCCTTAACACTTGAGTTTGGTCTTTATGCTATCTATCGGGGAAAAAGTCASTGTAGTTTCCCACATGTGGTCACAGATGTGTGTGAACTTCTGCGAAGAAAGGTTTGGCGTATAGCTGATACGGAGTGGCTCAGAATAGTTAGGAGAGTCTAACCTGGCAGACTTGATAAGAAGAGTTCATCCAAATGAATTGGGGTCAACATCGGAGCGTTGTAGTGGAGAACCAGTCTGGGTARGACAGGCTTCGTGGGGCCCAGAGGTCTCACAGGTCACTGAGTCACACAGACAGGGTGTGTAGCCTTACATTGTTCTGTGGCAGCCTGGCTGTACGAGCGGCAGTGTGTCACAATGAAAGCCCTTTCTCATAATTGTTGTCAGAATATGTTTGCTCATGAGTTTCGTACTAATGTTATTCAGATTGAACTGAACATATTTAGAAACAAAGTGCAAACTTGTCTTTTATCTTTCTTCTGTGCAACATATGAGCCTGTCGGTACATCAGCAACACATGCGTGATGTTGCCGTATTTTCTTTTTGCCGATGTCAAGTCTTGATGTGCAACATGTTTAATTGCTTCACAAATCTTCTCATTAGTCTAAAGCTGTGATCAATATGGCCCCTGAGCAAAAATCCAACTTACAGCTTCAATTCTTAACCTATGCACAGGCCGATACAGCTGTAGAAAGGTTTCATGGGAACACTGCCATGCATGCTTGCTCACAGCAGAAAGAAGACACATTTAGCACAGAGATATCAAGTTAAACACCTACCCTCAATTAAAATTGGCCTAAAATGTGAGGAAATTTGTGTTAGGTAAATTATTTCTTTGTTGTAACAATGCTTCTTAGTAATAAATCTCCTACCATTGTAAAGCTTGTTAATTTCTCTTTTAAATGGTGCCACATTTGTAAGAAACATGCATTTGTGGGATGAGAGGTTGTGCACATGAACAATTTGCCAAATGTTCTCTGTAAACAGCTTATTTTGCTGTTGTTTTATTGACTCTTTTTTAGCTTCTGGTGCCCCCAGGTGTTGCCGATCAGGTACCAACAATAAGATTTATTGCCAAGATTTGCCATTGTTACAGCAAAATTAATGTTCTAACACAATTTTCCTTACATTTTGTGCTAAATATTGTTTTTTTTCTTTCATGT
The DNA here is from genome assembly GCF_001266775.1 of Austrofundulus limnaeus. Taxonomy (NCBI): domain Eukaryota; kingdom Metazoa; phylum Chordata; class Actinopteri; order Cyprinodontiformes; family Rivulidae; genus Austrofundulus; species Austrofundulus limnaeus. The sequence goes on along the minus strand of NW_013954392.1, from coordinate 1,577 downwards.
CTCTTTGCTAAAGTCAAACATCTACTTAATGACTAAAGCTAGGTGTAGACATCCACAAAACTTTCACTTTTCAAATTTAGTCTGGGTGTTTGTGGACACAATTGCTCACTACTTTGTGTTTCATTTATAATGAGGGTTCATTTCCTAAACTGCTTTTCCTTTTCCGGGTCGTCAGGGAGCTCGTGCCTATTTCCAGAGGTCGTTGTGAGAAAGGCGAGGTCCTGTTTAGCACAGTTTTATTTATTATTATAAATTTAACTGGCTTTTTAAAATGCATGCAGGGATGATATATGATGATTTTAGACTTGGTGACAGTTCAGTGAGCAAATCAAAACGTGGCACTGGTTTAGCTCATATGCTGTCAATCCCTTTGTATTTTCAGACTGGCATGTATTCAAGTTTTTATTAACATGAGAAAAGCCTGCCAATTATCTTTTACGGTGGTATTTGGTCATTTTAACTGAACTACAAGAGTTGATTCAAAGAGTTTTGGAAATAAAACAGGCCTGTTTCTTCCCCACTTGTCTGACTTATTTAGAGGCACGCTCTCTGTGTATACCAGCGTGCCATCAGTTCTGGGTTGGCGCTGCCGCTTTGATGATCATTTCTGACATTAAACCTCTATCTCGCTCACACAGAGCCTTTATTTAAGCACTCTTGTTACTGGGCAGAATCTGTCAGTGTGACACAGCGCTGGTTTGTTTTGGCAACCGCTCCACCACTATGGGTTGCAGATGTTAACGGCCTGTATGCGTTTCCCAATTAAAGCATTAATCCAAATCAACCCAAGCGATCGCACACGGCGTAACAACAACCAGGGAGGCCCCCGTTGCRTTCTTTCTGCTTTTTCTTTCCTGCTCTGTGGCTCTGTCCTCCCTTTCTTTCTTCTTAAATGTCCATCTTTTCTCACCCTGTGGCCTCTTTAATTGACTCCATCACCTCTTCAGTTCATCAGTGTAATCCACCTCTCTCCTTCACCCCCGCCCAGCCCCCCCTCCCCACATATGATTACTCAAGCTACATTCCTTCAGCATGCATCAAAGCAGTGCTAAATGTGGAAAAAGTGAATGTGAAGAAGAAGACAATAGTAAAGTGAAGCTCCATTTCTTACATTTGAATTTGTTTTATACAGAGCCCGCGAGGAGACATGGGGGATTTTTTTTCTTTTGCGTTTCCACGCAATACTATTGCGTTATCTCGCAATACTTTTGCRTTACCTCGCAATATCTTTGYGTTACCTCGCAATACTTTTGCGTTGCCTCGCAAAAATGTTTTGCGTTMCCACGCAAAAGTTTGTTTTGTACATGAACTGAATTATCAGACTTTTATTTTGAAATATCCGGTTACCAAAACAGGATGTGTCGCCACAGTTMGTGAAATTGATATTGATGTTGCGTGGCTGCGCTGTGTTCAAATATCGACATATGACATACTTCCATGCGTGGTTGTGTGAAATATTCATTCTGAAACTGAATTAAAGCAGTAGGCTAAAGGGCTCGACACACGGGCAGCGACAAACTACGGCGATTAGCGGCTGTCAACGCAGCCAGGGTGAAACCCAACACACGGGACGCGAT
>NW_013954391.1:41487-43437 GCF_001266775.1 Austrofundulus limnaeus | reverse complement strand
GTGACACACTGGGGAACACTGAAAACACTAGAAAACTAAGAAAATAAACACAGATCATGACAAAAACGAATCCATGAGTGTTTGCACTGAAATGCAGCTGCAGGTTATTGTTTACAGCTGCTTACTGTTGGAGTTGGTGTTGGTTGTGGTTTGTGTATGTGTGTATCACTTACCTACCTACCAGAGTCTGAGTGGTGTGGGCGGAGCTTCAAATTAACCACCTGTCTTGAATCTAGTTGATGAGGCTAGAGGATACTTAAGCTTGTGGGAGTGATCCATCCCCTCCAGATTATTCAGTTGCCCCTGGTACTGCATAAGAGAGGCCTTTTTGAGTTCACACTATTTCCTGTGTTTATTGGGATTTTTGTATGTTTCCTGAGGAACCATCCTGCAAAGCCTTGGACTTACCTGTTCTGGGCACAAGGGATCCTCCCGTGCTGGAACCCAGTGTTGGTCTCATCCTCCAGATCTCTCAGCCTGAAAGACTCTCACTCTGCCCTGACACTTTCTCAGACTGAAAAAAAAATCCAACTTCATTTTTTTTGGGATGAAAAACAACTTTCAGTTGAAAAAAACTTGAAAAATTAAGTCTGGCTTATTAGGGACAATAATTTAAGTTGGTCAAAAAACCAAGGCAGTTGTAATCTTAAACATTATTTTGTGAGTTGTCAGTACTTATATCTCTAAGTTGCAGGTCATTGCAACAGATGAAAGTGCTGCTAACTTACGTTCTTTTGTTTTGAAATGCAGGAAAGACAACTTTGGGAGTTGACTTTTGAGTTCAAGGCATAGTGAACTATTCTCTCAGAGATAACCTTTGTTCTTTGACTTCTGGTTTGTATTTATCCCGTCCAAACTTTTAGTGTTAATAATGTTTAAAAGAATGAGCAGAAACTCGATTTGAAAGTATTTGTTTTGCCTCTTCCTGCTTCTTCCTCCTATCAGCTCAGATGTCAGAATTCTGGCTCCGCCTCTTTGTTGCTGAAATAGATAATTTTCTAAAAACTCACCTCTGAAAAACACAAAGACTTTAATCTGTGATTCATGAACCATTTTGAGTTGTGTTCTGTTGTCACATTCAGGCTTGATTTGGCATCTGTGTTAAGTTTTGGTAACTGACTGTAGCTGACACCATGAGTGAGAGGTCTGTGTCACGGACATATAGAGGGAAAATGGCCAGGAGAGACCAGTATCATCAAGGATCAATCCTGATGGCTGAGTAAGGTTTTGTCTATATTGATACATAGTCATGCTATTGTAGTCAACAGCAGCAGATAACTCTCTGCTAAATATTTTCCCTGCAAAAAACAAACAAACAAAAAACATTGGTGCATTGATAAAATTTAAATTACTGCAACTCACAGTGAAGTTTACATTAATCAGAATTTATAGATGTTTAAATTTATATTTTTTATATAAGTGGAGTAAGAGAAACATGAGATTCATACTGTAGCTTGTACAACTTAAATTTTAAAGTTACTGCTACTTTCATGTGAAGTAGAAGACTCAGCATACAAAGTTCTTTCTTACAACCTAAAACTTTAAGTTTCTACAACTTTTGGTTGAGTCACAAAAACATGGAAATCAAAGTTTGGCAAACTCAAAAGCAAAACTTAAATAGTTAAGTTGAAGTCAAAAACTTAAAAATGCCCTGAAGTTTGTTGCCTCACAATTTTGAGTTCTGTCAACTTTTTTTTTTTACAGTGAACCTAATTAACTCAAAGCACCAACACCTGTGAGAGTGACAACTGGGAGCAAGTGAGTGGGATGGCCTGAGGAGAAAAACAGAGGAGCAGGTAAAACGGCACATAAACACATAGAAGAAAATAAATGAAAACATGAACACAAAACCCTACAGAATCCTCCCTCTAAACAATGGCGCCAGACATCTCAAAAACAACAAATAGGACTAATTAAGGAGGGATGTGTATATGTGTGTGTGTGTGGGGG
>NW_013954391.1:37905-40487 GCF_001266775.1 Austrofundulus limnaeus | reverse complement strand
GAAGACTCAGGAACTGTGGAATACTCAGAACTGTGGAAGACTCAGGAACTGTGGAAGACTCAGGAACTGTGGAATACTCAGAACTGTGGAAGACTCAGGAACTGTGGAAGACTCAGGAACTGTGGAATACTCAGAACTGTGGAAGACTCAGTAACTGTGGAAGACTAAGGAACTGTGGAATACTCAGAACTGTGGAAGATTCAGGAACTGTGGAAGACTCAGGAACTGTGGAAGACTCTGGAACTGTGGAATACTCAGGAACTGTGGAAGACTCAGGAACTGTGGAAGACTCTGAACTGTGGAAGACTCAGGAACTGTGGAATACTCAAAAACTGTAGAAGACTCTGGAACTGTGGTAGACTCTGGAACTGTGGAAGACTCAGGAACTGTGGAAGACTCAAAAACTGTGGTAGACTCTGGAACTGTGGAAGACTCTGGAACTGTGGAAGACTCAGAAACTGTGGAAGACTCAGAAACTGTGGAAGACTCAGAAACTGTGGAAGACTTAGGAACCTTGGAAGACTCTGGAACTGTGGAAGACTCAGAAACTGAGGAAGACTCGGGAACTGTGGAAGAAACAGGAACTGTGGAAGACTCTGGAACTGTGGAAGACTCGGGAACTGTGGAGGACTCAGGAACTGTGGAAGACTCGGGAACTGTGGAAGACTCGGGAACTGTGGAAGACTCTGGAACTGTGGAAGACTCTGAACTGTGGAATACTCAGAAACTGTGGAATACTCAGAACTGTGGAAGACTCAGGAACTGTGGAATACTCAAAAACTGTGGAAGACTCTGGAACTGTGGAAGACTCTGGAACTGTGGAAGACTCAGGAACTGTGGAGGACTCAGGAACTGTGGAAGACTCTGGAACTGTGGAAGACTCGGGAACTGTGGAAGACTCTGGAACTGTGGAAGACTCTGGAACTGTGGAATACTCAGAAACTGTGGAATACTCAGAACTGTGGAATACTCAAAAACTGTGGAATACTCAAAAACTGTGGAAGACTCTGGAACTGTGGTAGACTCTGGAACTGTGGTAGACTCTGGAACTGTGGAAGACTCGGGAGCTGTGGAAGACTCTGGAACTGAGGAAGACTATGGAACTGTGGAAGACTCAGGAACTGTGGAAGACTTAGGAACCTTGGAAGACTCAGGAACTGTGGAAGACTCAGAAACTGAGGAAGACTCGGGAACTGTGGAAGACTCAGGAACTGTGGAAGACTCTGGAACTGTGGAAGACTCGGGAACTGTGGAAGACTCTGGAACTGTGGAAGGCTCTGATCTGTAGAAGACTCAGAAATTGTGGAATACTCAGAAACTGTGGAAGACTCAGGAACTGTGGAATACTCAAAAACTGTGGAAGACTCTGGAACTGTGGAAGACTCAGGAACTGTGGAAGACTCAAAAACTGTGGAAGACTCAGGAACTGTGGTAGACTCTGGAACTGTGGAAGACTCTGGAACTGTGGAAGACTCTGGAACTGTGGAAGACTCAGGAACTGTGGAAGACTTAGGAACCTTGGAAGACTCAGGAACTGTGGAAGACACAGAAACTGAGGAAGACTCGGGAACTGTGGAAGAAACAGGAACTGTGGAAGACTCTGGAACTATGGAAGACTCTGGAACTGTGGAAGACTCGGGAACTGTGGAAGACTCAGGAACTGTGGAAGACTCTGGAACTGTGGAAGACTCTGGAACTGTGGAAGACTCAGAAACTGTGGAAGACTCAGAAACTGTGGAAGACTCAGAAACTGTGGAAGACCCAGGAACCATAAAAGACTCAGGAATTGTGGCAGACTCAGGAACTGTAGAAAACTTAGGAACTGTGGAAGACTCAAGAACAGTGAAAGACTCAGGAACTGTGGAGACCCTGGAACTGTGGAGACCCAGGAACTGTGGAAGACTCAGGAACCGTGGAAGACTCAGGAACTGTGGAAGACCCAGAAACTGTGGAAGACTCAGGAACAAAAGAAAAATCAGAAACCATGGAAGACTCAGGAACTGTGGAAGACTCAGGAACTAGGGAGACTGGAAACAAAGACTTGGAAGGAACTGCAGGTGTGCAGCTCAGGACGATGGACTCTAAGGTAGAGATGGACCAGGAAACAGAAATAGACAGAAGAAAGTGGTAGCAGCAGGAACCTGTAGCCCTGTAATTATTTTATAATTTTGCAATATCTAGCACAACCTAATTTTGACTTATTTTCCTTTGTACAGTAACCTGAGCTGACTTTTGTGGTGAATTAATGATGTTTAAATGAACTGAAGTGAACTGAAAAAGAACACATATACACCAGTGCACGGTCTGTCTCTGTAACATCAGCAAGCCTGAATGTCTGCAGTGGAATAGTAGGCCTCAGAAAATGCGACAGAAAAAATGCTCTCATGCATAACGTCAACCAACCGTATGCCAACAAATATGAATGCAGAAACGCACCTCACTGAGTTGTCATCAGTTTTAATACCAGACATGTGAAACCACGGGTGACAAATGACTTTGTCCCTTTCTCTGCTCCCAAACCATGCATCCTGTGTAGAAACACACACACACACACACACACACACACACACACACACACACAC
>NW_013954391.1:35838-36905 GCF_001266775.1 Austrofundulus limnaeus | reverse complement strand
ACACACACACACACACACACACACACACACACACACACACACACAGAGAGAGAGCCACAGAAAATGCTACAGTAACAACTGCCCACAGGCTTGTGTTGATTCACAAAGTTAGACTCGGTTCTGTGCTTCATAACGTCACTGACAAGTTTTCATGTGGACCCACCATAATCACCATGTGCCTCAAGTGGGAGAACATTTAGTGGTCAAGCAGAGCGACAGAGAGAAGAAAGATGAGGGAAAAGAGAGTGCAGAAGTCTTGGATAGACCTGTCCAAGAAAGAGCAGCGATGCTACTTCAAAGCCTCTTCCAGATCCTAAATCAGAGTTCATCACATTCTCCTGGTCCTTCTCCCCACCGCAAACACACTTTTAGAAATCACATCTGGCTTTTTAGACAGGGGTGACAAATGAGTCTTCCCTGAGAGTATCAGCTTCCAAAGCCACCTTCACTCTCTTTCATGGCACTGTAGCTCCAATGCTCTTCATCATCTCAGCTCGGTTTACCTTAGGGAAATGTTATAATTTGATTCTGGTGATGCTTCTGCTGTGCTGTTTTAGGGGGATAAAGATGAAGCTATTTATAGGTTTATATCCTTGGACCAGATGTACCAGCAAGCTATTTATTTCCATGCCCCAGTCGAGTTTGAAGTTCTTGGCCTTATTTAAGGATGAGAGAAACTACTCAAACTACGTTTAGGTTTAGGATAATTTTAAGGCACATTTCATTGTTTTTAAGTTTTATGCATGTTGAAGGAAAAAAGCTGAAAGGTCATGCCTGGGTGTCACTCAGGAGGCCCACTTAATGCTTAAAACATATAAAGCCTTGACATATTTTAACTACATACAGATCTTATCTCCAAAGCTGTTGTAGCCATTTTGGTCATACCTCATAAATAGCGTCGACCTCATGTAAAGTTTTGAGTTTTCACAAAGTGCAGTAAATCTAAATATGTGTTGAGGATGATCACAGCTGACACCTCACCAAATTTTAGCTCAGTGTGAAAGAGCCGTTTTTGTGTCAGCTAAGGTCAGTTAGCTGTGGCAGCCATTTTCAATTGGGGGGTGGGG
>NW_013954391.1:29173-35828 GCF_001266775.1 Austrofundulus limnaeus | reverse complement strand
TTCGTAGATGATCTGAAAGTTTTAAAAACTTTTTACATGTAATTTTCTGTTTCATCCATTTTAGTAAAGAAAAAAATAACTGTTTTGAACAATTGCTGATTGCAACACAATTAAGTTTTATTGTTTTACTGTTCTGTTTAAACAAAATTACTAGACTTGCATACATTTTTTATATAAAAATGGACCAATGAGACCAAAACCGTAAGGGTTAGAGGTCAGCTGTAGACACATCAGGTAAAAACACGTTGAGAGAAACAGGATTAGTGCGCTTAGTAAATTTCATTAATATTTAACTAATTTTAATCAGAACTGATGCTTTAGAGCAAAGTTATGATGCTGAAATATATCTGTAATACTGAGAACTCTGATGCTGATGGCCTGAAGTTGGCTCCCATCTGTACTTCGTGGTATCATGAACAACCACACCAACACAAAAATAGTAACTTCAGTAGAGTTCAGTAATTCTAGAATATATACAGTATATTTTTAAATTTGTGGTCAAAAACTGGTGTGAAATAATCACTAAAACAATAAAGACAAGTGCTAATAATTACTTTTGTTCTCAACATGTCTTGATTTTTGAAGGCAGCTGAGTTAGACCTGACCTCTGCCTGACCTCTGACCTGTGGAGCATGCAAGGATTTCATGAATTATGTACTAAACCTCAGTTATTCCGTGCAGTAGTTTTTTTTTTTTTTTTTTTTTTTTGCAACAAACAATAAATGTCTTGTGTTAAATATGTGAAGCTGTCTGATTTAATTTAGGGACATATAAAACCTCAATTAAAGCAATAAATAATACCATTTTCTATGTTATTATTAGACAGAGATTAGAAAATTAAAGATGCAAAGTTAAAGTTGCAAGAAGACAAGGCAAAAATGCAGTATCTTAACTTCATGCTCTGTAATGGAACTAATACTTTTATGTTTAAGCAAGTAATACATGACATCCTTTAATGACCTAGGTTTTCATGACATGCTGTTCATCTGCAGATAGAATGATTAAAGTCAGAACAAGATTTGCTAACAACAGTCATTCTTAGATATCACTTGTGTTTATCTTTGTGTTTTCCGTTGACCTTGTATCAAATCTTGCTAAGATGACATAATGGTGTTTGTTAATATATACTGTATATGAGGCCTCTCAGTGGAATGGGCAGTGTTCAACAATGGACAGTGTGGAGAGACAGTGACAGAGAGAAGCAGAGGCACAGAGACAGGCCAGGTTGTTCTCTGTGTTTCCTGTTGTTACAATAAAACTCAGCTGATCATCTCATGGAGTACCTTCATTCTTGGACCACGTATTTCTGTCTTTGTTCAATAAATATTGCCATAACAGTTTGGCGTTGTCGCAGAGACCACTAGGAGATCGACGGACCAAGGCCACATTGCAGGTGGACTGATATGAGTGAGCAAGGACTGGACTGCTCAGGACTGTGTTTCCAGCTGGATGAAAAGAACCTTTTTATGGTAAATTGTTTTAACAACAGAGATAGACTGGTGACGATTGTGATGGATGATCTTGAATAAGCAAAGAACATTGAATTTTTATTTTTGGCTGTTGAAGAACCTGAGAAGATTTTTGAAACATTATCTGCTGAGAGTGGGTACAGAACAGCTTCAAAATGCCTCCTTACTTTTCCAAAGAGGATTTCTGCCAGCTTCTCCAAAAGGTGATGGTGTTGGAGCTCAAGATTCATCGTTTGGAAGAGATGAATGCTTTGGAGAACTCAACATGTGTCAAAATGGGTGAGAAGGCTGAGAGGAGAGATCAACATGGAGAGGAGATGGAAGCTGCTTCTGAGGGTAAACCTGTATGGAACTCTGTTTGTGCCAGACCAAAAAATCTCTCAGGAAGGATTCAGCTCTTAGATGACATCGAATGGCCAGAGTTACAGAGAAATGATTTTTCTCCTCCAGCAAGGAGAAGAAAGAAACAGGCTATCAAAACACATGATAACGGTTAGAGAAATGAAGCAGTGTTTCTTCAAAACAGACACCAGTGGAAGAAGCTGGTGAGCCTGAACAAAGTTCACTTTCTGATCTCAGTGAGGGATCTGGGACCAGATCCAGATCCAGCTCAAAGCCAAAGCACATCCTAAGAGAGACTTTCAAAAATCAAGAAATGCTGATCATCACAGATAAAATGGTGAATGAGATCAGAGGCTTCTGGAACAAGAAAAAAGTCAAAGTTTTGAGTTTTGCTGATAAAGTATCTGACCTCGCAGAGAAGATTCTGGAAATAGCAGCTGAGTATCCAACTTTGAAGAGCCTCATCATTCATACAGGAAGTGATGAAGTTATGAACCGACAGTCAGAAATCCTGAAGAAGGATTTTATTCAGTTGTTGAATGCAGTTAAAAATCTCAACATGGATGTGTTCCTCAGTGGGCCCATTCCCACAGCAAGAGGAGGAGCCGAGAGTTTCAGCAGACTGTTGGGTCTTAATGGGTTTTTGGAAAAGACCTGTGTTGACCACTCTGTGAGTTTTGCGGATAACTTTGATCTCTTCTGGGATAGAAAACATCTCTTCAAGTCTGATGGAATGACTCTGAATCAAACTGGAGCACGGCTTCTGGCTTCAAACATGAAGTATTTCCTGAACCAAGTTCTGGCTGGAAACAAACAACAGGACAAACCACAACAGCTGACGTCTGAAGGACAGCTGGAGAAAAGTGAGATATCGATGGAACACAGTGTGCCAGTTACTGATAAGGAGACCGCTTCACAACCAGAACCAGAGAGAGAGGAGTTACTTCGAGCTGCAGAACCGGAAGAACAACTGGATTMATCAGCATCACAAACAGAGGMTCTCTTGGACTCTGAGACCCCAACAGGACAGCAAGTGGAATGCCCCCTCCTGGATTTTACTAACAACATGAAAGAACCTGTGGAGATTAACATCAAGCAAACGCCATGCCAAAATCCAGCTAACTCTCATCTTCCAGCCCCAGGAACCAAACAAAGATCTACAAAAAGTCACAGAGCCCCACCACCACCTCTGACCCTTCCACACAACAAAACAGACAATCCTGTTTGTGTTCAAGATGATCCAAAGACTTTTGTGTGACAACTAAGTTTGGGGGGGTTAGTAATTACTGTGGGAGGAATAAAAATTGAATTTCTGGGGTTGGGATTTCAGAAAAGTACATATACTTAGGTTTATGTTGACATGTTTTTTTAATATATTAAAGAGGTTTTTTTGTTTCATTGATCATTTAATTGGTTGTTTAATGATCAGATGGGGGAGATGTAATGGAACCAATACTTTTATGTTTAAGCAAATAATTCATGGCATCCTTTAATGACCTAGGTCTTCATGACATGCTGATCATCTGCAGACAGATTGATTAAAGTCAGAACAAGATTTGCTAACATCAGTCATTCTTAGATGTCACTTGTGTTTATCTTTGTGTTTTCCATTGACCTTGTATCAAATCTTGCTAAGATGACATAATGGTGTTTGTTGCTATATATATATGAGGCCTCTCAGTGGGGTGGACAGTGTTCAACAGTGGACAGTGACAGAGAGAAGCAGAGGCACAGAGACAGGCCAGGTTGTTCTCTGTGTTTCCTGTTGTTGCAATAAAACTCAGCTGATCATCTCACGGAGTACCTTCATTCTTGGACCACGTATTTCTGTCTTTGTTCAATAAATATTGCCATAACTTGTCCAACTTGCAGTCTCTATCTGCAGTAGAAGCAGAGAGAAGTGAAGAAAATGCTGAAATGAAAGGTGTCTAAAGAAAGACGTAACTCAACAAACTGAAACAATCAAAGCAAGAAAAGTGAAAAAGTTCTAAAAGATGAAAGCTCAGAGAGGACAGGAGGAATAGAAACAGACGTATGTCGATTATGTTTCTGGGGCTGAACTTCAGGGAAATGACTTCATAACAATACAGCTCCAGAGGGCTACGGCCATGTTGACTTTGCAGTGGTGGAAAACACACACACACACACACACACACACACACACACACACACACACACACACACACACACTGACTCTGTTGAAATGCGGCCAACAGCATCACTGCCTGCTCCAATCACTTCCAGATTCAATGACGTCACCTTTGTCAGGTTAACAAGAGGAACACACAGAGCACCTTTCCACCAGAGGGCAACACACTGATCTGTGTTTTTTTATGACACAGAGGTTGTTTTTTTTTAAGTCTTCTTTAGGAACTATCCTCACATCAAACTGTGGGTGCAGCACAGAACTGACAGACTTAAACTCCTGTGGCTAAAAGCCACAAGGCTATGGTCCCTGCTGGACTCTAAAATGCCCCTAATAAGGTTCTGGTAGTCTGCAGAGGTACGGGAAGAGGCCATTGAAAGGCCCGTGGTTTTTACGCTATATACTAATATGTCAGGAAAAATATATGGTTAGAGGTAACACTGCTGCTGTGCCAAAACCCAAATGCTGCAACAGCCTGATGTGGGGTTGTGAAAAAAGACTTTGGCTATTTTCTGAAGCTCCCAGGTGTTTGTAGGCTCAGTGTGAATCAAACAAAAAATATTCAGTGCTGCTAAATCTAATAAAGCCTTATAGTTACAGATGTGATGAGTGCTTTAAAAACTTTAAAATCTAACTATTTCCACAATAAGCAGTACACAGTGTCAAGTGAAACAATAAAAAAACATGAAATCTTTGTCAGTACTGTTTATTTTGTGTTCAGTCATTGCAGTGAATGTATTATTCTGATGCATATTGTGAGAGTGTGTGGGCATATTTTTATTACATCCATGGGGACCATTTACCAGAAAAACAGCCTAGTTAAGACCCAATACTCCTCATGGAAACCAAAGCCTGGTCCCCATGGGTATGGATGCTGATTTTGGGTTGGGGTTAGGTTTAGACCAAGGTGTGAATTGAGGTTAGGTTAGATTTAAGGTCAGGTACTGGGGTGATTAGGTTTAAGGTAAGGGGTCAAGTTTAGGTTATATAAATGATCAATAAATGAATGGAAGTCAATGGAAAGTCCCCATGAGGATAGAAGAACAAATGTGTGGGTGTGTTTCTGGCGAAAGTTTTGAGCCATCTTTTATTATTATTTTTGCTCCAAACAGACTATTCTGGCTTTCTTATATTTAAAGTGATTTTCTCACTTCCTCAAACAATTTTATCTATAAACTGCTTCTTCAGTCATTTCCAGTCCATGTTTGCACCAGATTATTTATAAAATAATATTCTTGACTTGTTTCACAGGGATTGTTCAAATATCGTGAAGTGGGGTTATAAGAAAAGGTTATGAGCAATGAATATCTCACCTGTTGCAGGTAGATCTTTGAATGATCTCATTTTGGAAAAACAGATTATTTTTGACTTGCAGCAGTGGTTAGGGCTGTTTCCTCACAGCAAGAAGGTTCACCTTCTGGCATTTTCAGGTGGAGATTACATGTTCTCCCTGTGCATGCCCAGAGTACTCTGGTTTTTTCTCACAGACCAAAGCTGTGTCGTTTGTATGTTTGTTAGGTGAGAGTGTGAATGAATGTTTGTCTCTGTGTGTCCCTGTGATGGACCTGCAACCTGTCTAGACTATCGCACGTTTGTACCACACCAGCTTCCTGAGACCTGGAAAAGAAAAGTAGGTAAAGGAAATGGCTGGCTGGATGGATGGATGGATGAATGGATGGATGGATGGATGGATGGATGAATGGATGGATGGATGGATGGATGAATAGATGGATGGATGGATGAATGGATGGATGGATGGAGGGAGGGAGAGCTAACAACTAGCTCGTGCACTGCTGCTGTTTTAAAACAACTTTTTGATGTATATAAAAGTTGTTTGGAAGTGTTATAAAATCTGTTTTACAGAAGTTGCCAAGTTGTATTTCAGTCTGTGCACAAGGAGTGTGAGTCTGAAGGTCCCACAGACACAACAATGGTGTTTTCACTCTAAATAACTAAATTAACTAACTAAACATACAAAAAAACAATCAATAGGGTAAGAACAACATACATGCATCAACAGATGTTAATTCCTTGAGAAAGAAATGAAAGTGTATTTTCTTTATTATTGTTAATTTTAATCAGACAAATGTCTCATTTGTTAAGACTTGAAATATGTAACCACCAGAGGGCGCTTGTGTTGTTTTGGCTTGGACTTTGGTGTTACAGACTAGTTAGGATAAATGTCAGTTTATACATTATAGCTCATGCAAACTCAGTGTTAAAAAGCATAATGTATATCACTGTCAGTTTAATATTTTTTTTATTCTGATGAAACCATGATGTTTTCCAGGAAGCACCCCTGGCTGCACAAAAAGTTCAACTGCTGCTGTTGATGTTCGTGCTTGGAAATCATTGAATTCTGAATTAATGTAGTAGTTTATCAAACAGCATTCACATTAAGCACTATGAAACATTTTAGATCAATTTTACTTTACGACAACAGAAATCCAGTTTTGTTTTGGCCGTGCTTGAGTCAGTCCAGTGGTGTCCAGTCCTGGTCTTGCAGGACCACATCCTGTGTGTTTTAGATGCTTCTCTGCTGTGACTTCTGGAGAACTTGAAGACTTGCTGGAGAGCAGGGAAAACATGTAAAACCTGCAAATTGTCTGCCAGGACCACGTCTGAGGACCCCAGAGCTAAAAAGTTAGCTTATCAGCTCAGTCAGAATTAAAGTCTGTACGTGTGTGTGTGTGGGGTG
>NW_013954391.1:16904-20826 GCF_001266775.1 Austrofundulus limnaeus | reverse complement strand
CTTTTACCCATCATCAGATGGTTCTTGTGTGATACCTGGCCATCATTTGGGACTGAACCAGCTGATATTAAAATTCAATTAAGCTGCTTATATTGGGGATTTAGTGGAGACGGGTCATTTTGACCCAGAGGACAAAGGGTGTATACAGAAAATGAGGACAACAGGAGGGTTAAATCTGCAGCTCTGCAGCTTAACTCTGGCGATGGACTCATCCAGAACCTTCCAACTCTTGCTCCTATAACTCTTCTTTTGTTTTGGCAGTGTGTGTTTTGGATCATTATCTGCATGATGAAGGATCTCACTGTTTGATTGGACTTTTTATGTTTTTTTTAATTGGCAAGCAAAATGTTTCTGTAGACTGTAGAACATTCCTTAGCTTTTCCATCATTTTGGTAAAGGTTCTTCTTTATCTATCATTCCAAAAAAACCATTTCCTGGAAATTTTGAGGCTCAATTTTGTATTTTTCCCCCAGCTAATTTCTTGTGGCTTTGCATCTTCTGGTGTAGGCTCTGGACTTGAAGAAATCTTCAGTGAACAGTAGGCTAGATTGTGATGAAGCCTATAGGCATAACTTCAATCTGGAAGACTCTCTCCAGCCTCACCTGCATCATCTGGTGCTCCTGCTGCAGCCTATCAGCATCAGTCAAGTCTCCATATATAAGGCCCTCCATCTACATCTCCTGCTCACCAGCAGAGTTTCAACCCACCTCCACCCCTTCTCCACCCTCATTCTCTCAACTCATACACCTGGACCAGCCCTTCTGCCTTTCTGTGTTTCCCTTTCCTGTCCCCAAACCCAGCTGATCGAGGCAGATGGCCACCTGTTCTGAGCCTGGTTCTGCTGGAGGTTTCTTCCTGATAAAGGAAGTTTTTTCCTCTCCACTGTCGCCATGTACCACTCAGGATGGGAGTCTGTGCTGTGTCCTTGAGGAGGACGGTCTCATTGACACAGGCGCAGCCATAACTCTCATGTCTGCTGCACTGCTAAAAGACCTTCAAAAAGCTACAAAACTCATTAAAAAGAAGGTAAACAAAAAAAAACTGCTGCATGAGCATGACAACTTACTCTCAAGCTGAATCATCCTTATCCTATGTAATGCTAATACAGCTGCAGATAGGAAAAATGACATTTGAACACCCAGTTTATGTGTCAAAAGAAGGTAGTGAGCCGTTCCTGCTAGGCCGAGACCTACTGAAACGTTTCCAACCACTGATAGATGTCAAAAGTCTAAAATTGTATCCACAAACAAAACAGCCACTGCCCATCAAACTTCCTCCTGAGTTTAGCACCCAACGTCCTACACTGAACAGCTCAGGAGACAAAACAAAGTCCTCATCTGGCACAAGTCCAGCCCAAGCAGAGAAACAGCTGAATCAAAACATGACTCAGCATGTAACCTCAAAGAGTAAACAAAACTCACACACACCAAATGATAACACATCAAACACTAAGGCAGCTGAGCTGACACTAACTGCAGAAGCAGATGAACTTGCTAACGACAATAGCCATGTTCAACATGAAATTTCAGAAACTGAAATAGAAACTAAATTCATTCAACAACAGTTGAAGGCTCTATCATTCAATACTTATCTGACCCAGATAACAACACACCGTCTAAAGACATTCTGGCCTCAAACAGTGAACAGTGAAAAGGTGTAAGGTCTGCAACAAACACAAACAGACCAAACCACCACAAACGGATGCAAAACGTATTAGGACCAAACAAACTCCCACAACAAACCAAAAGGGGGGAAATAGGCCTGATAACACGTTTTCACCAAACAAAGGGACAAGGAGAGTCCAGGACTGGAACTCTCGCCGACAAACTGACACCCAGGTGGACAGCACCCCACCTGATAACAGTCAAAATCAACAAAGGTCAGAAAGAACAAACATTAAAATGGGTCCACTAAATCAACTGAAAAGAAACAAAGATTTCACAAACAACTCAAACAAAAGGAGAAACCTACAGTCAGGGTCAGTGACAACACTCGATCACACACTCTCAGACCTCATGGGATAAAACAGGTCTTCCAAGCGGAAGATAGTAAAACACAATAAAATAGGTATAAAATAAATACTTATAAAAAAAACAAACATCTACTACAAAAACTTAGAAACACTAAGTCAAAATCTTAAATTTCAAGAAAAATTCAAATAGGTCATAACAATAAGTTAAATCTATGATTTATCTTGACCACTAGAGTGCGCTTAAGCATTAAAACACCAAATTTTTATTGCTTATTCACCAACTTGGTTGATGCGTGTACTTTCTAAACCTCTCATTGTTTAAAATCAATTCGGCACGGAATAAACATCACTGTGAGACGATAAATAAATTTGTGCTGGTTCTGAACAACCACAGCCAAGAAAATGAGGTTTTGTATTGCTGTTAATGAGTTAAGTCTGGAATGAATTTAACCATGTCAACATGCAGTTATTGATAGATCTCATCTTTAACAGGGCAGTGTAGATTAATGCTACTTTAGGTACCATAACCTACACTGACCACGCCACTCTTTTCATATAGACCTCGCTCGAATCAACACCAATCGGGGGGCCTACTTAATCTTCAAAACATGGGTCTCGACATAGACTCCTAAATTAAGGGAAAATAGAAACAAATTTTGAAGAATCTAAAATTGCTCGTTGAGTGACAACTGCAAAAGCAGAAGACAAAACCAGACTATTTTTTCTATTATCGTCCCTAGCATAACTAAGTTATGATTGGAGGAATAGTTAATGTAGTTTGAATTTGAGGCCTTCCTTACAAAAGCCCTCTTTGGCCTCTAATAGATATAAACCCCTATATCTACCCTTTAGTTAAAGCAATGACCCATTCTTTAACTACTACCTGTAGCTTATCTAAAACATGATAGCTAACACACAGAGGCAGCCTAATATAAAAATCCAACTTTAGGTTAACCTAAAACAACATAGGTGCACAACACATAGTGACCAGAAGGGCATCAACTGGAAACAACGCAGCCTTCAACACCCTCCACGATGGCCCACCTCCTCTGCCAAGGTTCTACAAGTGTCGACGCTCTCGACCTGCATCCTTCTGGGGGTACCCATATTCACGCTGTTCCAGTGGTCTCACCACTCCTGTTGGTGGTCTCCATCGTTGACCCAGAGATCCCGTCTCCATCTTCGATGCAGAGATCCCCTGTTAACCTGCAACCTTCCAGAGATTGACTCTCGAAAGGGAGGTTCCAGTACTTCACTTCGCTATGCTTTTCCAGAAACTGGTTGACTCCGGGTCAGCCACAACAATCGCCATGTGGAATATATTTTTTCCTTGTGGATTATACTTTTCCTTGGTGGATTACTTTTGCTTCCAGTGGATTACAGACTCTGTTGCCCAATGGACTTAAAGTTTTGCGTCAAAGGGTGTTACCCACAGACATTATGGGAACCTTACAAAAAAAGACAGAACTTTTTTTCTTTCTTTTACCACAATAACTGAAGGAAAACTCTTGCCACACGAAGTTTTCAGTTTGGATTACCTTTGGATTATACCGTTTCACCAATTGGATTAATTCAAGATCAAAGACTTTTGAGGTGTTCCCGTTTTCATTGCAACTAATCACCWTTTGGGGGTGATAACTTGCAAAAGGGGGGACATGTAGGGGTCACCTCGAGTCAAATTATCAAGGAACTATCTTGGACTCTCAGTCCTCTGATGGGCCTTCGAAGGGACAAAAACTCTGTTCCACTTAGAACTGTATTTAGGCCACCCCAGGCCACTTTCCTTCTAAAAATCAGATAAAAACAGAAGAATCTTCTCTTATTTGATTTAGTGTTCTTTTAACTGAAAGTATTATGCATTTTGATAATCAGAGAATGTTTATCTAAGTTACAGGAGAAGAGAGGACAGATCTCTTTTCTCCCTCAGTATGATTTCAGCTATGTATGGT
>NW_013954391.1:12496-16004 GCF_001266775.1 Austrofundulus limnaeus | reverse complement strand
ATAATCAATTCAATCATAAAAGTCCATCAATCAATGAAAGGCAAGCATCACCGCTGCAATCCATCACTTCAGTTCAGCTGTCACCATTAGGTGCTAATGATCCGATCGACCAAACTGGAATGTAGGAACGTAGACAACTTTGCCGTCTCATCACAATACAGCTTATGTCTTACCGGCTGCCTCTCTGCTCATCTACAAGATCATCCAGTTTTGCACAGGTTGACTAGGACCTGTGATTCAAAAAGTCAGCAAACTCCTGTCCTCTTTGTTTGGCAGCTTTCTCTTCCGTCATCTCTTTTTTTCCTTGTCCGTCCCTCTTTTAGGTCCGTGTGGAAATGCAATTTTTTTTATTTGACTTCACACCTCCCACTCGATCTTTCCATTAATCACTGGGAAGATCGTAATTCTGTTGACAGATTTTGAAACATCTGGAATTTTTTACTCTCTGGTTTGAATTTCCATTTGTTCCTCTACAGGTATTAAGACAATGAGCCTCCTAACATCCCTGTGAAGAATGGTGGTCTTGATTTTGTCTTTCTTTGGTGGATGAGTTGGTCTTTGCTTGACATATCTTGTCATAGGGGTACAATAACTTGGGACAACCTTGACATTTGCGTCCCTCACAACACCCTTCTTGTCAGGACTTGCACTTATAACTTTGCCCAGTATAAACTGCCCTCTAAGTGCATTTTGGTCACACAACCAGACGATATCCCCAACAGCTACATTTCTCTGAGAAGTGTGCCACTTGCTCCTCACAAAAAGGTTGGGACCAGCCAGTTGCCTCCAACTTTTCCAGAACTTGGTGACCTCATTTTGCATAGCTCCAAGTCGTTTGAATGAATAACTGGAAAAAATCAAACATTCTCACATCACCACTCTGAGATGCTCGTCCGAGCAAAAGACTGTTAGGTGTTATGTACTGAATACAACCCTCTCGRCTTTGTATTCTTGCATCAATTGGGCGCTCATTTGCAAGATTGGCAGCGTTGTACAGAATTGTATGAAATTCACTGAAAGTCAGTGCAAATTCTTGTCCAAGACTCTGGAAAGCTTTTTTCACAATGCCAACAGCAGCTTCAGCAGCTCCATTTCTGTGAGGTGAGTCTGCRGGAAGGATTTTCCACACCCACTCAGTCCTGTTCTTTGCTGTTGCTTCTTCCAAATCTGAGATGTTTTGGGTGCTTAGGTACAGTTCCTCCAAAACTGGTTTGGCTCCAACAAAATTGGTCCCTGCATCAGACCAAATCTTTTGTGGGTGACCTCGGATCGCAGTAAATCTCTGATAAGCCATCAGAAAACTTTCAGTGGAAAGTGAGTTTGCCAATTCAGTGTGAATAGCTCTGCTGGCCATACAACAAAAGACGACTCCCCAGACCTTAATCGTCACCCTTYTTTTGACGTCATCTCTGACATGATAAGGCCCTAAGAGATGGACTGACGTGAATTTAAAAGGAGGAGCAGGCTCAGCTCTCTCAGGTGGCAAGTCACCCATCACCTGCTGACACCTCAGAGCTCGAGCTTTCCTGCAGATCACACAGCTGTTAACAACCTTTTGGGCTATCCTYCTTCCTTTTACAACCCAGGCTTTTTTTCTCATCCTCAGTAGGGTTCCAGCGATTCCATCATGTGCAGCATTGTGAGATTCTCGGCCCAACAATGTTGATACCCAGGCATCGTGGGTATGATGGGAACTGCAACTTTATCTTCTCTGAAKATCTGTACCCTGCCACCACAGACTAATAATCCAGACTCCTTGTCTCGATAAACCACCAATCTATCTGTGGTCGTGTTGGGAAAGTTGGCACCCATCTGAGCAGTAAGGAAGATGTCCTTGAGAACATCTTCTCTTTCTCTTACAGAGATTACTCCTGTTGAGCAGACTGCCTCCCACTTTGGYTTACTTACAGCTTGATTTTTYCTGATGAATCTTTTTGCYGCTCTCCAAACCCAGGCAATCGTCTTGACCAGCCGTGTTAAACTGCTAAAGCAGTTAACATCTTCGTGGTTTTGTATGGGTATTGATGGTCGCTGCTTCTTTGCCAGGACCTCCACCTGATCTTGAGGCAACTCTTGTTTGAGCTCCTACTCCTTTATCCCGGCCCTTGTTGTTACAGCAATGAATGTCTTCTTTTCCAACTTGGTGATGCTTTCTTTTTCATTGATGACAAGTTGTTTGGATGCTTTAATTGGCCACTTTTCAATTGGAAATTTTAGAAATGCTGGGCCATGTTGCTGAGGGCTGGCTCCTCAAGTAATGATGTCGGCAATGTTTTGATCCCCAGGAATCCACCACCAATCTTGGATTCTTGTGTTGCTCTGAATCTCTCCAATTCTATTTGCAAAGAATGTTTGAAACCCATAGCTCTCTCTTTGAATTGCTTCAAGAACTGTTTGACTATCAATGAGRTGATACCATCTCTCAATTTTGATTTGGCTGTGCATCTCAAAGTACTTCTTTACTCGTGATGCGAACACTGTTCCACATATCTCTGCTTTATCAGCCTCACCTTTTTGATCCAATGGAGTTAGCTTAGCCTTGGATTCCACCAGCCTGATGATTGGGTCTTGAACTGAACCCCACCTCAGATACAACACTGCTCCATAAGCATTCTCACTTCCATCTGAAAATGTAATTGCTAAACAGTTACTGCTGTTCTGAAAAGGAGTTAATGCCCTRTCAAACTGGATCTTACAAAGCTGAGTGTACTCTTCAAAGAGCTTTATTGCGTCTTCTCTAAGATCTTTTGAGAGTGCTAAATCCCAGGTGTCTTTTACTTGGTTACTCACATTCTTTGCCTCTTGGAAAGCTTTCCGCACCAAGATTGCACCTTTCTGTTTTGCAGGAGTTACTAAGCCAACTGGATCATACAGACCAGACACCTGACTGAGGAGCTCTCGCCTTGTCAAAGGGTTTGGTGTTTGACTTCTGATTTGGTCCAACTGGAGGTCTTGCCCAAATCACATCTTTTTTTCTCCTTTTTGAAAAATTTATACTGACCATAACATGGAGTTTATCCTCCTCTACAATATACCCCAGACCGAGTGCTTTATTGTCCTCATCCCGCACTTGGTTTGGCAGAACCATGATCTTTGGTTTCACTTCATCTTGCTTGTTGTAATCTTTCCTCCCACTTTGCCCAGAAAACACCCAAGGTTTTAGTTTGAAACCTCCAGCTTTGAGAATGCTCTCCACATTTTCTTTGATTTCCTTTAACCTGTCTGGGTCATTGTGGGACGTCCGGATGTCGTCAACATAGCTGTTATTCAGAAGSACTTGCCTCTCCTCTTCAAGATGAATAAATGGGGTAAACTTGCAGTTTCTCGCATTGCCAGCTGTGCAATGCCAACCCATTCTCACTCCCATGTCGTCACATATTGACGCTTTTCCAAGGTTCCCTCTACGTCGGATTTTGACGCGCCGGGTACCCCCCGTCACGTCATTTACTGACGAGATGGGGCGAAATCTGTTGTCATATTTTCAGAAAGTGTAGAAAATGCGCAAAAA
>NW_013954391.1:8533-12244 GCF_001266775.1 Austrofundulus limnaeus | reverse complement strand
ACGTAGAGGGAACCTTGGAAAAGCGTCAATATGTGACGAGATGGGAGTGAGAATGTGTAGGCAATGCATACTGCTGGTTTGTCTCCAATGTTCACTCTTGTAATTGCATAATCTCCAACTTTTTTATCCTCAGAATCACGCCAAATAAATCTGTGCAGGTGAACTTCTCTTTCTTCCAGCCAAACAGAGTTGTACATTTTCTTTATGTCTCCTAACGCAGTATAAGCTCCCTCTCGGAACTTTAATGGGACGGCACGGATCTGGTTCAAGACATCTGGGCCTTTCATCAGCAGGTCATTCATACTTATCCCCTTAAATTTTTGACTGCTATTCCACACAAGTCTGACAGGAGTTGTCACCGAGTGTGGATTTGGAGCAATTAGGTGGCTTACATACCACACTGGRCCATTCCATTTGTTAATTTCTGCTTCAGATAATTTGATTGCAGCTCCACGCTGAAGCATGTCATGCACCTGTTCAGTGTAAGYAGCTTTCCAGGCAGGTTCTTTAGCCAGCTGCTTTTCTGTTCTAAAAAATGTGGCTTCAACTGCATTTTTGTTGTCTGGTAGAGATRCTGGATCTTCTAACCATGGGTACCTTGCATGCCAGTGAGGTTCRTCTGTGTGGCTGTCTCCTTCATTGTAGGTGAGGCCTTCCTTCACTACTTCAAGMTCCCTTTCTTCAGCAAGCGTCATTTCCTTTCCTCCCGGCTGACAGTTTCCACAACGGCAACCTCCACATTTAGGTTCACAAGCTGCGCCAATACTGTCCCATCTCCACCACTCCAAGAAATCTCGGCTTGTAGTTGCASTATTTGATGATTTGAGTTGGATGGAGACCTGGTGATTTAATGATGGACTTTGTGGGATTTCATGAATGAATTCCTCATATTTCACAGCAGTTGCTCTCATTGACCTTGCAAAATGTGTTTTGGTTGTTTGAGCTGTCATGGTAAGTTCCTCAAACAGTTCTGGATGAGTTCCTCCAACCACTTTTCCTAAGGGGCCATCCCACAGTACAAGGTCCCCCACGACTCTTATTCTTTGTGGTGTCAACTGACCTTCCCTGTGGCTTATGAGTAAGCTTATTTCTCTTGGTCTTACAAGTTCATCCAGTGGTAYGTCTGGAAAAAATCTCTGTAGCTGTTTTGCTTTAACATGCTTATGAATGTCTGCAATGCTGTCAAGTCCATAACAAACAAGCTGATAAGGTTTAAAGGTGCCTCTGGAGGTTTTCACACGAATCTTTAGGAGGTAACGTTTTGTCTCCACACAAGCTTTCATCCCTCCAACGCCATGGACAATGAGTTTTATGTCCTCACTTCTGAGGTTTAATTCACTTGCAGCCTTGTGTGTTGTGTAATTTGTATCTGACGCCAAATCAATTAATGTGCCAATCTGTTGTCCAGCATTTGCAGTYACTTTAAGAAGCATCATTAACACTGGCAGTTCCTGCACTTTACTRTCCATCAGGGAATTTGACTGATTCTGAGTTGTGTTAAAGACTCTAGACACAGTATTTGAAAACACATCTCTACAATGTTTGGCCAACTCAGGTGGCAATTTCTTAAGAAACTCTTCTTGATCTTCTGTGTATTTTCTACTACYTTTGTCTTCTTCTAAACTGGTTCGGGTTCTTCTCTGAACTGTGTTGCTTTCCTTAGCATTAGCACTTGGGCATGTATAATAGTGATGTGGATCGTCCCCACTGCAGCTTTGATTTCTGCACAAAAACCCAGGTTTGCAGCATGATTTATCATCATGTGTTTCCAAACACCTGGTGCATGCTCCCACCTTCTTGACAGCAGCTCTTTTCTCAGTTAATGTTAACGTTCTGAATTGTTTGCAGAAGTAGAGTCTTTTCCTGTGCTTTCCATCGCCACTTTGCAAAAGTAGAGTCTTTTCCTGTGCTTTCCATCGCCACAGACAACACAGCTTGCAAAGTCATCACCTGCTTTGACTGACTTAGTTCTGGCGTGTCTTTGCTCCATTCAGGTCTCTCGTCTACTTGACTCCTCCTCTCTCAGTTGCTCTAGTTGCTCATAAATATTTTCTTGATCCTTCAGAAATGCAAGGAGATGATCAAACCGATTCTCTGGGACCACAGCATTCCTTTTATCAGCTGCATAAABGAGCCACTCCTTCTTCAAAGCTTCAGGAAGCTTAGTCTCAACTAACTTTGTCACCAGAGGGTTTTTTTTTATGGCGCCAGTATTTCCAAGGTCACTTAAATCCTTAAGAGCTTTTTCAACAGCTAGAATCAACTCCACGATTCTTCTTGGCTGGTGACCTCTAACTGCAGGAATTCTCTGTAACTCCTCCACAATTTCAATTGCAATGGCTGTCTGATTTCCATAGCGGTTCTCAAGGACTTGAAAAATATCTTCTGCTGAGCTGTAGGAGGTTAAGCAAAGGTCTCTTGTGATTTTCTCATCTAGACTGTCCAATAATTGCACTTTCTTCACCTCCTGTGAACCAGTTGGTTCTCCTTGTTTTTGAAGTGCTTCCCAGTCCATTTTCCATCTGTAAAAATCACGTTTGTTTCCATGAAACTTWGGGAGGGATGTTGGTTTTAACTTGATGGTGGGTAAAGAATAATTTTGGGACATTACAGTTTGCTCCTTTCTTTTTTCACCTTCTTTTAATTTTGCATTAATGAACTCTGCTGTCCTGGAGACCAGCTTGGGGACACTAAGTTCCAACCCTCTCAGCCGATCTTGAATTTCATCCCGATAGTCATGAGGGATCCATCTTTTCCAGCGGCAATGAGCTTTTTTTGCAGCCTTTAAAAGTTCCTTCAGATGACTGAGGGTGAAGTCATATGCTTCTTTTTCCACTCCTGGTGCAATAGTAGCAACATGTTCACATTCTGATTCAGCTACTTGAAGTGCAATTAACAGTTCAGTTTTCCCAACAGTTCTCCACAGGGTCTCCTGGATTAAACTTTTGACTTCTTTCACTTTTGCATCACATTCATTTGCAGTTTTGTCCAAGTCAGATTTCTGCTGCTCAGTCAATGCAGCTTCTTCATCTTCACCCAATTTGGAGTCCATTTCTGCAATGAGACTTGCTTTCAGATCATCATTCGCTGCCATTACTCTTTCAGCCTCTTTATKGAGTTTGTGGAAACAGTCCTTCAATTCCTCTTCAGTCATGTCTTCATGCGTCCGAGTTATGTTATTGATTAGTCGGGTTAGCGACCTCTTCGCTGTCATTCTCTCCATCTTTAGTTGTTCAACAGTCTTGACATCAGCTGGTTCTGCCATCTTTGAATCAGTCTCAGTTGTTCACAGGCACGAAGCAAACAGATGATCAGCAACTGTCTGTTCTTTATCAAGATCCTTCAATTAATTTATTCCTTCATCAGTTTCCGGGTTTTTCTGTCGCCGGTTTTTACTGTCAAGTTATTTTTTAACTGTGCAACTTCCCCACTTGAAAAGGGATGGATGACCCCATGCAGACTCAAATGACAGGGATTTTACTTGAAGGACCAAACAGTTTTTCTTGCTTTTACTTAAATTTATTTCAGTGTACGAACATGTTCACCGTTGATCCAGAGGATGCAGGTAAAAACCTTTAAACAAATCCAAACAAAATAGTTACTAATCTGTGTAAATTAATTTCACTCAATTGCAAAGGAAATGGCAAATTATATACAGTACGTAGATAATACTAAGCAACAAACAAAATAATCCAAATTAAATACACAAGT
>NW_013954391.1:5496-7613 GCF_001266775.1 Austrofundulus limnaeus | reverse complement strand
GCCAAAAAGACTTTGATCTTGTTTTGACTGACTTACTAAAGAAGAACTCATTGTGTAAGAATGTTTTTCAGAATGTTAGATTATTATTCATAGCCTGAAAATTTGACTTAAGTAAAATTTCTGCCAATGGAGGAATTTTACTTGGTAAGATTCTTAAAGAAAAATCATAATTGAAAAATCTTACAAAGTAAATGTCCTGATGCATCTCAGTAATCCAGGTAAATCAAAGAAAATTGTATAGGTCCTGTGGACGGGTTATTTAATGAAACGTTTCGTCTCTCTTCCAAGAGACTACTTCAGTCTGAGAGTTTCAGGCAAAATTCAGGCTTGAGTCCTGCCTCCAGGTGACACTCGCATCACATGGCTATTCACACCTAATTAATTCCTGTTAACAGGGGGTGGAGTGATACTGCCAATGGCAGCGCTGTAGGAGGGGGACAGCTGAAAACGGAGGCCCCCACCTCTGTTTAATGATGGACGGTCTTTCTTTACAAAAATGGCTTTTACTCCCCTCAAATGTTCCTCCCTATCAATGAGAACATCCTCATCTCTGAGAGTGACCGCTGGCCTGTAAATGAGTGAAAACTGCAGACTTCTGGCCATTAGAAATTAGCTCGTCTGTGTTGGGACATTCTTTTGAACAGTGGTTGCTTTGTTTCCCCGATGTATAACTGGTCGCAGTCCTCCTGGCACTTAACAGCATATACAATATTGCTCTGTTTGTGCTGGGCAATGTCCTCTGTCTTCCTGATGGACCTCTGTTACTGAGTCCACCAGCGGTTTCTTCTTTCGGATTTTCCAAATGTCAGTGTTAAATGGTCAGTGTTTGTGCAGTGACTTTGATCCTCTTTCAGCATCACAATTACTAGTCTTCATTCACAGATTCATTTTGGTTCGACCTCTAAAAACTTTGAATGCAGTCTGCGCATACATTCATCACTATTTATTGTTTGCATAAAAGCACACACCTGTGCAGCAAAAACCACCTGTCAGTCACTCCTCCAATGCTTCTTACTCACTTAAAAAATGATGTTCTATTACAAATAGCGCTTCAAATTTTCCAAGTTGTGAACTACGTGTTCCATGCATCTTTATCAATTTTTGTTACATCATGTTGAGCTCAAGCATTTTTTTTTAATCAAAGGTGCACAACAGCTTGAGGTGGATTACTTTTAGGTAAATAACAGGTTTCACATCTCTGGATGCGGTTGAGGGTAAAGGAGAATGAAAGTTTAAAAGAAAACTGAGAAAAAGGGGGAAAAAATCTGGCAGGGCCACAAAACTCTTTTAAAACAACATGTGAAAAATCAGCAGTTCTTAACAGTTAGCTTGTCATTTTTATTTGCCTCTTCAGATGGTGGCAGCGGTCGTCTTTCAGGCCGTGCCAGCTCAGATTGGCTGCTGGCTGGAAGACGCAGGCCTGGCCCCGGTTAGCACTCTTATTATCATCACCGCACACTGCAATTCACATGCCAATCACAGCTCAGAGTAGCGCGGGGCTGAGAGGAGAGGGGTTGGTTAGAAAGGGGCCGCCGCCTGGGATGATGGTGGGGCGTGGTGGAGACTGTGTGCTGAATACATCCAGCAGGCCCTAATCGGACCTTTCATTCTTCTCAGAATGAGGCCGGACCGGGGGATGATTGGTTGTACAGGACTGTCCTGAGCTGCAGTAGGAGCGACCTCTGAGGAGGGTTAAACCGGTCGGGCCTGGCTCGAGTTAGCTGCAGTGAGACAGGACAGACTGAACACAGAGGGAAGGTAGGGAGAAAAATAGTGTTAATCTAACAAGAATTACATGTTTTTTTAAAGCCATCGACTAAAATGTTTCTCTCAACCACAGAACTTTTAAAATAAAACTGCAGGTTGAGACATTGTGTTAGGAGCTCATATTTCAACATGAAAACGTTTTCTGTCAAGAGAAACTTTAAAACCATCTCTAAATAATTACCAAAAGCTATAAATAAGGTGCCATTCCACTGAAGCTCCTTTAAGATTTTTTGATATTCTTTTGTTTTGTTATAATTTTTAATTTCCTACCCCTTTTGCTTCTTTTGATATACAGTATCATTTTGTCTTGTTTTATATCTATATAAATAAAACCAATGTATATATATACA
>NW_013954391.1:0-2109 GCF_001266775.1 Austrofundulus limnaeus | reverse complement strand
ACATACATACATATGCCCTGGGGCAGACAGTGGTGGGGCTGTCCACAACCAGCAGGCAAGGTGGGTGAAGTCAGTGTCTTGCCACTGAGACAGCTGGAGCGAGGGACTGAACCAGTTACAGGATGACTCCCCTAACCACTTGCCACAGCCACCCCATTAGTTGATTAGTCACTGTTATTTCTGTCGCAACATTTATCTATGTTTCCTGAGGGCACACCTCCTGTTCCAGCTCCTATACACATCTCACCTGTTAGGAAGTCATCCAGTCTCTCTACCTTTAAGAGGGCCAAATATGCAAAGTTCACTTTTTTTCAGTTTTATTTATTTCTTTATTTATGTTACTGACATTTGGGTCTGTACTGCTTCTAAAAACAGTCTAAGCACCAAAAAAATGCACTCAGGGGTATTTTTACTTTAAGTAAATGTATTTTTCTGTGTCTTGAAATGGGCTGTTTTTAAACAGCCATTTGTGATGTCACAAGTCGCACTCCAGCCCACCCAACCTGAGCCCAGCTCGTCTCCTGGGAACCCAAGCAGAGGCTCCATCCACGTCTTCACAGGACTGTTCTGCTGTTTTAGAAAGTCGTGGAGAACAGCGATGTGTGGATTAATTTTAATTAAATTTTTATTTTTGATGGCAATGTTCTAGCATATTAACAAAGAAAGTTGTAGTTTGCGTAAATAATTTCACCATGAAATACTTTGAAAAAATAGTACTTTCTACTGAAAGGAAACTGAAAGTGAACTTCTGGCGGAGGGCGGAGTTAATGTAAACAAAAGGTTGGGAGGGGATTTCCACAGCAACTTATGCAAAACAGCACAATCTGAACAGAGCTAGAGAACAGGTAGAACTGAAAATGTGAAATTTCATTATCTGAGATTCAAAAAGAAAAAAATAAGTAGGTCCTCTGGATGGGTTCATCTTTAGGGAAACGTTTCGTCTCTCCTCCAAGAGTCTTCTTCAGTCTGATGAGTTTCAGGTGAACTCAGCCTTATAAGTACTGCCTCCACCTGGACAAGCAGGTTAGTCATATGCAAAAGAGGGTCATCGCCTAACAATAGGCTTGATTAGTTCTATTGTTCATAGAAGATCATGTGCCCCATCATCTGACCTGTGTCGTGTTATGTGTATGTAGTGAATGCAAGCGGGGGTTCAACGTCCCCTTGTTTTTGTCCCTCGTTCCCTCTTGGTGTTGGGTATCATTGGGGCCCTGATTCTCACCTTTTGCTCACAGGGGGCTGAGTCGTACTTGCAATAATAGCATTGTAGGAGGAGGACAACTGGACACGCAGGCCTCCACCTCTGTTTAATGATGGACGATTTTTTTTCTCACAAAGATGGCTTCCTTTACTCCTCTCTCAAACCAGTGTCCCTCTCTATCAAGCATGAGAACATCTTCATCCCTGTAAGAGTGACCGCTGGCCCGTAGATAAACTGCAGAGTCCTGACCTGACGACGTAGCTCGTCTGTGCTGGCTCAATATTTTTAGCAGTAGCTGTTTTGTTTACCCAATGTTTAACCCATCACTGTCCTCCTGACACTTAGCATATATTGCTATATTACTCAGTTTTTGCCAGGGAACTGGATCTTTGGGGTGAACTAATCTTTGTCAGAACGTGTTTTGGGGTTTGAAAGCCACTGGG
This sequence comes from Austrofundulus limnaeus, assembly GCF_001266775.1. Classification (NCBI taxonomy): domain Eukaryota; kingdom Metazoa; phylum Chordata; class Actinopteri; order Cyprinodontiformes; family Rivulidae; genus Austrofundulus; species Austrofundulus limnaeus. The sequence goes on along the minus strand of NW_013954391.1, from coordinate 465 downwards.
AAGTCATGTTAAGATAATAAACGTCTCAGTTTCTCTGAAACTCCCGCCACATATGGAATGATGACTGGTTTGGGTCTGGGTTTGAGGTCTTCATTTTCACCTGGTTGTTGGCTGGAATCCTGTTTGGGTTTCTTGTTTGCTTTCAGAAAAGCCCAGTCAGGATAGCCGCACTGCTCCAGGGCCTGTCTTATGTGTGACTTCTCTTTCTCCCTGGCTCCTGTGTTTGTGGGGACACTGTCTGCTTTGTGGTACAGAGTTCTGATGACTCCTAACTTGTGTTCCAGTTGGTGATGGGAATCAAAATGCAAATACTGGTCTGTATGGGTGGGTTTGCGATACACGTCGGTTTCTAGCCATCCTCCATCTGAAACTGAGACATCACAGTCCAGGAACGCCAACCTGCCGTCTTTTACATCCTCTTGCATGGGCATAACCACCATAGGTACAGGATGGGACATGCCCCCC
>NW_013954390.1:29256-37332 GCF_001266775.1 Austrofundulus limnaeus | reverse complement strand
GCGCCCGGCGCGCGCCGGGCGCGACCCGCTCCGGGGGCACTGGCAGGGGGGGAGGTTGACTGGGGCGGGACACCTGTCAAACGGTAACGCAGGTGTCCTAAGGCGAGCTCAGGGAGGACAGAAACCTCTCGTGGAGCAGAAGGGCAAAAGCTTGTTTGATCTTGATTTTCAGTATGAATACAGACCGTGAAAGCGGGGCCTCACGATCCTTCTGACTTTTTGGGTTTTAAGCAGGAGGTGACAGAAAAGTTACCACANTCACACCATACCTCTAAACCTAACTAGTAAAGCACAGCAGAGCTGCAGACAAAGTGAGGACATTGAAGAGGTCCTCACTTTGATAGTAACTATGGCACAAATGGTCCCCACTCTGTACTATAAACCAGTACACACACACTCTCTCTAATAAGTAGGGTCAAAGTTGTTTTATCCTGAAGGTGAACTAACAGATGTCTTAGTCACTCCTGTGAATCAGCGTTCAGACATTTTTTTGGACTCAGACTGAGTGAGTCACTGTGAAGTTGGCAGAGAAAACACATGGGAGCTCAGTAAAACAGGAAGTGGAAACACACAGGCTGAAGTGATGATTCTGTGACTGCCAGGCGGACATCAGTCRTTTTAGGAAATGCTGGTTTGTGTGAAATGTGTGTGACCACCATCAAAGCAACAAAGAAAATAGTTGAAGCCTGACAGGGCAGTGCTTGGACTGGTTTCTGAACAGCTGAAAACATCTGGGTCCAGTTTCTGTTCAGTCCTCTGCCTGTTTGTTGACTTTTTGAAGAAGTTGATTATCTACAGGCACAGCATCAGTTTGTATTTATTGATTTTGATGCCAGACGAGATAATTTAGATACTTTGTAAAGTTTACATACTTMCTGCTGAAAAACAGACAATATTGTTTGTGTGTATGAGTGTGTCTGTTACCAAAATATATCATTAACTTGACAAATTTAGTTAAAACTTGAAGAAAATAATCATTAATTGTTCATCTAAAAGATGGACACCTCATTTAAAAATGAGCCAACACAAAAATGTCTGTAAATCTGTCAACTTTACAAATATTGATCTAGTATTTGGTGGGTAGTTGGGAGTTATTCATTGGTATTCTGAGCATGACAGCTTGTAAATATAATATTTTCATATTCTAAACCAACAGTTTAGTCACTTTAGATGCACATTCAATGATTTTTTTCTGGAAAATATAAAAAACTGTTCAATGGTTCAGAAAATGTTTAACCACAAATACAGACACCGACACACAAAAACATTATTGCTCCATCTTTCTGGATATAAACATAACTTCCATAAAGAACTATTTATAAAAGTTTCATTTACTCTAAAAGAAAATAAAAGACTGCTTAAATAAATTCAAATGAAGCCAGAAAAATTCAGGATAAAAAAGCTCCAGCTCCAGGTGGCTGCAGAGTTCATGTGTCTTTAMAGAAAATATTGTTCATTATTATGAAATAAATGACTTGTTTCATTAGAATTCAAGACTTTGAAGAGAAGGAAGTAAATTCTGATTCCTGTAATCAGATGTTTTTATGTTATTTGTGGAACTTTAGCTTAAATCAACACAGAGAGCACACTGATGCMGTTTACAGTCTGGAACATATTTCATGTTTACTTTGCTTTAGGTCTTAAAGAACCTGATGAATTTAACTGTTTCAAACAGACAAACCTTCCTGATAAGTTTTAATATATTGATTTTATTTATTTATTGGTTTATTTACTGTCTCAATTTTACAGCCATTTTTTCATTAAATTTGCCACATTTGTTCCTTGTGCCGCCCGTCCTGCTGCTTCTCGGGTTCCACAGCTGTTTTTATTCTGGCCGGAAACAGGCGGAGGCTTGTGTGTGTGTGGTGTGTGTGTTTTTGTGTGTTTGGTGTGTGTTTGTGTGTGTTTTGGTGACTCAGGCAGGAGTCAGCGCCTCTCCATGCGTGTCCTGCGTGTGGTGAGAAAATGGTTTATTTGTAGGGTGAATAACAAACTTTTGAACCTGAAAAACAAAAAGACATTTGAAGGAAGAGAAAAAAATAAATAAAAACCAGAAACTTTGCTGCAAATGAAGTCATAAAAATCGACTTAAAGATTACAGGAGCAGATAGATGTGGATTTATTAAAGTTGGCCATTTAGAATCTATTTTAGCAAAACGTCCCTGAACTCCTGGTAACTAAACCAATGACTAATCTGTAAGTTATTCAAAGGGCTGTCTGCTGTCCAGGAGATAAATGTGTGAACTGAAGAATTTAGCCCTCAGAACTAAATATTTATAACTGATATAATAAAAAAAATATTTTAGAAATGATAAAAAAAGTATTGATCTGTATTCAAGCTCTGTGTTTTAAATATCAGGTCAACCTGCCTGCTCACATGTAGAGTTTAAATCTACTTACCAAGGAAATTCTGGAGAAAACTAACTTCAGAACAAATACTATAAAATGTCACAAAAATATATAATAATAATATTAAAAYACTTTCTCTGCTCTCTAAATCTGATCGACTAGTAAAAAGTACTCGTAAAAAAATAAGTTATCCTGAACTATATCAGATGGAATTTGAGTTTCCTCCAATGGGTTTCTAGAAATATTGATGTGTAATTCTGAAATGCTGGTACACACTCAGTGTAAATAAAGCACTCAGGTGAATTTGTTGAATATCATGTAGACACTTCAGTCATGTGACTGCCCTACATTAGGCCAGTCTCTGTARGTAGAGTAAACCAATGTGGTGACATTTGTCAAGTGTAGAAACTTGGAGAAGACATTTAGGCAGAAATATAAAGATGCATCCATAAATGTGGAATCTATTCATTAATAAATAAAGAGTCATAATAAGAATGATGGTATCTTCTGGACACACAACGGTCAAATATCAAAGGTGAAAAAAACCTAACCTAACGTGTCTCACCTCGTGTAAAAAACTAAACACAACAATGCTTTACTTAACTCTACTAAGTCTGACAGAATTATATTTCCTGTTGCTGCAACTTAAGTCACATTTCTTATATTTTACATACATGACACTAAATGTCACTGCAAAATGATCCATATAGGAAAAAAATCACTCTGGTGGCTAATAAATTGTAATAAAATATAACTACCAAGATCTTATTGTCCAGTAAAAAGTTAACATTTTTTACTGAAGATTGGTATTATTGCTCATCTTTTCTCAGTGGGAAGGAAGACAGGAAGCTAACCCTAACCTAACCTAACCCTAACCTAACCTAACCTAACCTGACCTAACCTAACCCTAACCTAATCTAACCTAACCTAACCTAACCCTAACCTAATCTAACCTAACCTAACCTAACCCTAACCTAATCTAACCTAACCTAACCTAACCCTAACCTAACCTAACCTGACCTAACCTAACCTAACCCTCCTTAGATTTTAACGTCCATTGGCTCAGCACCTGGCCAAATCTGGCAAAAGATGTATCTCTGGGTGATGTTTCGTACATTGGCCCGTAAAAAACTGTAAAGCAGYATTACTTGCGTCTGTCAACATGACCTGAATTTACTGCACATGTCCCTAGAAGCACAGCATCGTGTTCCACGCCGGGGTGTTTTTAGCAGCCTCTACCGGCCATGGAGCGGTGTACCCCGGATTTGGCCTATTTCATTTTAAAGGCAGGGGTCTCAGCTACAATGTTAAATGAAGTGCCTATGACTTTCCGTTCCAGAGATATAAGCAGAAAACCAAGCATTAAAACCCCACTTTACGCACATCCAGAYGCACTCTTAAGCCCCCCTCCCCGGCCTAGGAGAGGCGCTCCCCAGCATACTTTATATCAATGCAAAGTTCTGGATCTCAGCTACAAGTTGGTAGGGGCCCCCAGTCCGGGGCACTTTCCCCCAGGGAGCTAGGCTTAAAACACCCCCAAATTAGTTGGATCCAGACTCCCGAGCCGGGAGTTTTTGGCTCCCCTCCCCAACTTCATGGCTCACATCAGTGGAAAGGCCTGGATCTCAGCTACAATCTAAAAGTTAAATGAAATCTCTATGATGTTGCCCCGCAGAGATAAGAGCGAAAAACCAAGCAAAAACCTTTGATTCAGACCCAAGAACGGGTCTTGTAAGCAGCCTAACCGGGCCTAGGAGTACTATACCCAGGAATGGTATACACCATTAGCAAGGTCTGGATCTCAGCTATATTCTAAAAGTAGAAYGAAGTCTCTGTGATGTTCCCCCGCGGAGCTTTTTGCGAAAAACCGCCAAAATTATGCACCATCGGGCCTCCAGCCAGCAGAGGTTTTTGGCCCCCCTCCCCGGGAAGGCAGCGTCTGATCTTGGGTTGCCTGGTTGGGTTTTCTCCGCTACAATGTGAGCTTTTAACGGTTCCTCTGTGACTTTCCCCCGTGGAGCTATTTGCGAAAAACCGTCAAATACCGCACCACTTTGTGCTTTTTCTCTTTTTTCCGCTCATTTTTGGCAGCAAATCAACCTTTGTTTGCTTCTCCTGCGGGTTCTGAGCATCTGATCCGGGCAAGTGGATGACTCTGGAAAGCTACGGTTCTCCTCTACAAACTGAAAGTGGTTTCGCATTCCTGGGACGTCGCCCAGCCGAGATATTAACCGAAAACCAGCCGAAAAAGGCGCTTTTTTGGGCGAAATGCAGTCAATGTATTGCGGAGCCTCTAGCTCCGGCTCTGAGTCTGATCTGGGCGCAAGAGGGCTTGTTGTAAAGCTCCGGAACTCATCTACAATCAATGGTGTGGTGGTGAGTTCCTGGGACGTTCCCTCGCCGAGATATAAGCAGTCAAATGTCAGCAAGCGAACTCCGGCGGGTGAAACGGCTAAATTTCAGCACAGGGCTGCTGGTGCTGATGCAGGGGAATTAAAGGAAGAGATCCAGTCAGGTGAAATCGGTCCCAGAGGCTCAGAASCTGGTTATTTAGGCCCCTGACTGCCTGCACCTTTGGGGTGCAATATTTCTGCAATTATACAAAAAATTCAGAAACCCACTGTCATGGTTTGTCAGTTTTCACCTTGGTTTTCCTTGTGTTTCCATGTTCCCCAGTGTGTCTCAGCCCAGCTGCCCCTCATTAGTCTGATTGTCACCCTCGTGTTTCTCACCAGGTGTTTTCAGTTCATCCATTAGTTATCAGTGTATTTAAGTCCTGTCTTGTCTCAGTCTGGTGTCGGTTCATTGTGTTATGTTCCCCCTGCTTGTGATCATCGTCTACCTGTAAGTTTGAGCTGCCTCTTCAGCAGTTTTTTCAGTTATTTAATAAAACTTTTTGTTCTATTTTCGGAGCCTGCCTGCAACCTGGGTTTATTCCTGCTAATCTTTTCACCCACCTGATGGATCTGTTCCAGGCATTAAAATAAATAGATCCAGTCAGGGTCAGGTGAAACCGGTCCCAGGCGCTCAGAAGCGGGTTTTTAGACCCCTGACTGCCTACACCTCTGGGGCCCAATATTTCTGCAATAATGCAAAAAGTTCAGAAACCCACCTGATGGATGTGTTCCAGGCCACCTAAGGAACAGATTTGGTCAGGTGAAACCGTCCCAGATGCTCAGCACCGGGTTTTATCGACCGCTGCTGCTGAAAAACCCCACCTCTAATATTTCTGCAATAATGCAAAAAACTCAGAAACCCACCTGATGGATGTGTTCCAGGCCACCTAAGGAACAGATCTGGTCAGGTGGAACCGGTCCCAGATGCTCATTACTGGGTTTTATGGACCGCTGCTACTAAAAACCCCTCCTTATATTTCTGCAAAAACGCCTAAAAATGGATAAAAATCACCCCAGGGCAGGTTCCTCTTTTCTGGGGGAATAAAATGAAGGGATCCAGGCAGGTGGAACCGGGTTCTGGAGCCCAGCAGCTGCGGTGTGGTGAAATGAACAAAAACAGCTAAAAACACTTAAAAATTCCCTCCAGTAGCTGACCATCCGGGGTGGGGGTGGGGGGTGGGGGCAGCCAGCGGGCCTCCTGGAGCACCAGAGCCGAAAAAAACGCTCAAAATGCCGGCCTGGGGGCTCCAGAAAGCCACCTGAAACTCACCTGGATGCTGCAGTAAACGTTGACTACGACCGCAGGTCAATACTTAGAAAAATTCAGCTTTCCTCGCCAGCCTGACCATACCGGGCCGCCCCTGGGCATTGTAGTAAGGGTTGACTACAAGCCTCAGGTAAAACTTAGTGCAATTTTTGACCTGTCGCTCAAAAATTGCACTAAGTTTTACCTGATGGCTGTAGTAAGGGTCTGACTGCAGATTGCAGGTGAGGAGGTGATGCCGTTCAACTCAAACATGTTTCGACACGATTTCAGAAACCAGGAAATTTTCCACACTTAGGTTTTGAGTGGTAAGTGTGACACTTGGAAAATTTTCACTTGACTAACAGTTCCATCCCTCCTGGAGGTTTGACGGGGGGAAGCGAGCGGCTCTATCCGAACGAGGTTCCTTTTAAACGGATTGAGGATTCCTGGATGATTTTCCAAGGGGAATTTCAACATTATGAGCCCGATGGAAGGTGCTCCTTTTCTGGGTTGATCTGGGGCCGTACTGGCCTGGTTCTGGAGGTTCCAGCCGGATGGGCTGAAACGGTTCAAGGGAGCGGGGAGACGCCTGGGGAGGCCCCCGGAGGAGCGGGGGGGGGAGCAATTTAACCCCTTTTTGCCCGGTTTCGAGCGTCTTTTGTGGGGTGAAAGCCGATTTTGACCGCTTTTGGAGGTTTTTCACCACTCCGAACACATTTTTCAGCTCCCGGAGGGGTTTCGAGGGCGCCTTCACCGATTTTCGAGCAGAGAGGCTGAGGCTTCGGCCCCCGGTGACAGGTTTAACCCCGTTCGGAGTGGTTTGGAGGGGTTGGCGGCCCTCCCGGTTCCTCCGAACCCGGGCTTTGGGTGGTTTAGAGGGGTCGGCTGACCTCCTGCACCCCCTTAGCCCAGTTCTAAGCGGTTTTTCGTGATTTCGAAGCATTTGTGACCTATCGGTTGCAGTTTTTTGTGGTTCTAAGCGGCATCCAGGGGTTTGCAATTAACCGGCTATGGTTTTTTGCATTTTTGAAGAGTTTCCAGGCCTCCRGGAGCCGCGCCGGCATGTACACTCCTGTTTCAGCCCACTGCGAACCCGTTTCCGAGGGTCCTGAGCCCCTATCTCGCCCCGAAATGCCGTTTCGGTCCACGCGACCCCGTTTTGCCGCACCGCGAATCCAACGAAGCCGCCTTCGGAGCCCTAGCTCCCTGTCTTGTACTAGTTTCACGGGGTTCTCGCCCCATCAGACCGATTGGACACTGAGACCCACGCTCGTAGGTCCCCCTCCGGCCCCACAATGGTCGGCGCACGGGAGACGGGCACCTGCGCACCAGTGGGTTTGCCTCTAGAGTCCGTCCGCCACGTTCCGAGATTCGAACTGTCGGTGACGGGACCGAGCGGAAGACTGAGTCACAGCGGTACTGCCACAGATCCTGGCGCGGTGGGCTGGCTCACCCTCAGGTGCTAACGCACCGCCCCCCAGAAACATTTTGTGTGAATTTTGCGCCCTGTGGCACTGCACAGAGGACACATATTGCTGAAAATAAGGACATAAAATGTCCCTGACATCATCCTTCAGCCAGTGGGATGTTAACACCCGCTCAGACTCCCCATTCTTTTTGCAGAAGTCACAGATCATTTTCTACTCAGTAGACTTGAATTGGCTTGTCCAAGTCTCTCGGTGCATCATGTAACCAACAACTTTTTTTTTGGCCATATCCTTTGACACATGGGAAACTGGATTCTAGAAAGCTTGTGAAGCAGGCAGGAAGGTTTGGGAGTGGTAAATTGGCATGCATTCTGAACCTTTGTCTTTAATCTGCAAAGMCATTAAGGCCTTTTGCAAGTCATCTGGATCTGAGCAATGACATTTCTGCATCTGTAGTCTTAGATCCAAGCTTCCTCTTATTATTTCCCTGAGAGTTTCTGAGAGTCCCAAGTAATCCTTCCAGGGTTGGAAATGTCTGCTGTTTGCATCCATGGATTGCGGCAGGTTCTTAAACATCTACACAATGCAATGAGAGAAAGAAAAACATTTACTGTATGGCTATTTTTCACACACACACACACACACACACACACACACA
>NW_013954390.1:25360-28256 GCF_001266775.1 Austrofundulus limnaeus | reverse complement strand
CATATACTCAACTGACACTGACTTGGCATCCAAGCCTGCTGTTCTCCTTAGCCAGTGGTTTTCTTATTATGTTCAGTAAGTCAATATAGGCCTGGCATTTTTGACTGTAATCCTGCTGTTGATTGATGAAATGCAAATAGGTTTTAAGAAATTGTACAAAACGAAACATGTTTTTCACGTAATTCAGTATGGTAAATGGGCCCATATTGGTACTTTTGAGGTTTTKTATGAAGTCAGTAGTCTCCTGGAATTTTAATAGAAAGTCCAAACTGACTTCATCTCCTTGGGGTTGTAGGTATCAGAGCATCCTGGAGACATTGTCAACCTACAATGGAAAATGTAAACAACTATCATTAARGCTTTCATTTAAATAGAGACTACAAAGAATACACACACGACATCAGTCATGGAGGTCTTTGTTTGCTTGGCTCACAAGAGAACTTACCTCTTGTTGGCAGTTTGGGACATCCAGAGTATGCAGCAGGTAATCCTTAAATTTTACCAAAAGAGAGGACTCAATAGGGAACTTTTCATAGAGTCCCAGTTTAACCATAYTGAGCCTCACACTTGTTTGGCCTGAGGAGGTAGATCTGAAAACAAAAAGAAAAAAAAAACAGAAAAAAGTTCAAAACATGCTCTGATCATATTCACATAAAATGCTGTATTTTGTGGTGAACTTAACTTACTTTTGCCACATTGGGTCTGTTGAATCAGCCTCAGAACTGGTGCCTTCTTCGGGACCAGCTTGGTTTTCAGTGTTACTGGTCTCAGCTGTTGGCTGCTCCAGAACAGGTTCTTTTTCAGGCACCAACTCCTCTTCATTTGGCAAATTATCAACTAAAAATCCTCGATTTTGCAGCTTCTCAACAAAAGCCATCCTTTTTTCCTTGGTAGAAATGAAACTACACAACTCGTTGTAGTCCCACTTTCTGCCCTGGACAACCCACATTTTCATTGATTCTTTTGCACGCTTGATTTCTTCCTCTATTGCATCTTTTGATTTGCCCTTCATGCAAACCCTGGATAAATGTACAGATAAAACATCCTGTGGWTTTCTGCATAGCAGACAGTAAACAATGTGGTGATTTGGTGTCCTTCTGTGAAAAAAGGAATGTCCTCAGTTTTACATAGAAGCAACAAAGCACATACATAACATATATGTAAAGTAAAGAATGAGTTTAAATCAACAGAAAAAACTGACTAAAGTTACATAAAAAATTAATACCGTACTTACTTTGCAGACATTGTAAATATTGYAACTAAGTGGTCAAATAAGATCTTCAGCAAATGAAGAATTGATTCAGTGGGTTATGACTTCCTCAGCACAGAAGGTCTGTAGGTCTGAAAGGAAAAACAAGCTTTAAATACAAAATAATACAATCTTAGCTTTCTTAAGATGCGTCATACATCAAAATGTGAGCTAGTGGGAGAAAAGGTCTGATGCTTTTGTTATTTTCAGAAAAAACACAGGTTGAACTTGCACACTGTGTAGTCAGTGTTGAAAATGGTGGCCATGTCTTGCATCCATTTTGAGCGAAAAAAAAAAAACAACTGTTTTTGTTAGACCAAGCAACAAATACTATCATCTCCCTACATTACATAATTAGAGAGAGAAGATGTCAGCTTTTGTTATTGTACATAAATTGAATAGATAAAGTTGTTTAGATGACCTCAAAGGTAAACAAATCTTACAGCAAATGAAAGGGTAGCTTTCTTTTGATATATCATACATGAAAACCTGAGCTAGTGGTAGAAAAGGTCAGGTTTTCAAGACATATCACAGATTGAAATGTAAGAATCTCTATTACATCRTTGTACTTACTGAGCAAGACACTGTCCACAGCACCACTGTAGGTGACAGCAGGTATTCAGCAGATGACAAGTTCCTCAGCAGGTCAGCACTTCTGAGCACAGTCTGTAGATCTGAAAGGAAAAACACAGATGAATATATATAATACACATACACACACATATAAACACATGCACACAGAGATATACATAGATACACAAGCACACAGTATACATGCACACAGATACACACAGAGATACACATGCAAACAGAGATGCACACATACTCACAGAGATACGCACACAAAGATACACTTGTGCACAGAGATACACACATGCACACAGACACATGCAGATGCACACAGTTTTACTTGCACACAGAGACACACACATAGATACGCACATGCACCTAGAGATACTTAACAGAGAAACACACATGCATACAGCAAAACACATGCACACAAAGATACCGTGAACACAATCAGTGAAGGTTGGGGTTCCAGGCAAACCCATTTCTTCTCATGCCACCTGGAGTAACTTCAAGAGGGACTTTCCATTGTCTGGGGTCCCTGTGGTGCAGAAACGGTTGTCTGTTGGTTCCAGTCCAGCTCAAAGGCACATCTATCTCTCCAGCCACATGAACTCATCCCGGGTCAGGTAGATCTGGGCCATCCCAAATGCTCGGTTGGTCTTGTGCTCTCTGACCTGCCAGGACAAACTAGAATTAGTAAAAATGTTCTAGTGACCCACATCCAGGACGTGGTTCTACTCACACTGATAACAACGTGGCTTCCCTCTGGAGAGGCCTTTTTTGCAGCTTCTACCTACTCCACCTTCATGTTAGCAAGTATACCTGTTCTGTGTCCATAAATAGATGATATAAAGGCAGCTGTGTAACAATAAAACCGATACCTCACGGGTGGGATGTCTTCATTCTCCAGCATGTCTGTGGGGATGGAGGCATATTGGTTAACAGTGATGTGGCTGCAGTGAACCTTGGCTGTGGTGCACTTACCCAGCAACTCTGGTTTTCTGAGGGAGTCCAGCTCCTTGCAGGTAGCTAGGTGTTGTTTTGTGATGACCCTGGAAACTTTAGCATCCTTTATGG
>NW_013954390.1:20757-24360 GCF_001266775.1 Austrofundulus limnaeus | reverse complement strand
ATATATATCTTTTAAAGCTGTTTGCCTGGAAATCCTATTTCTCCACTGGTTCAGGCGTGGGGTCATGGGTAAAGAGGATTGAGCAGGATGTGGAGGAGCAGCAGCTCTACTCTCAGAGATAATGAGAAGTTTGGTTTTCCAGGAGAGACTAAGTCAGTGGTCAGCTACCCTGTGAAGAAAACTCATGTCCACCTGGATCTTGTGGATCTTGTGGATCTTGTGGATGATGCTCTTTGAGTCACTACCCAGAGTTTGAGACTAGAGCTGGTGGTGCCAGGAATCAGCACGGCCAGGGACCCTCCTTTACCTGCTGCCTGTCAGGCATCACATCCAACCTTGTTGGTCCTCCTCACAGGTGGTAGGTCAACGTGGAGGTGGTCGTCTTTTGTTCTTTCAGGCTTGGTTGATCAGAACCCAGACAGTTTGAGAGGACAGGAAATAAAGAGAAAACACAGCATGACTGGTSCAGGTGTGTTTTCCCCTGGAAGAGACACAAAGAAAAACACATCATTTGTAATAAAATGATACTTGTAGATCTGTTCTTATTTAGGTCAGGTCATAAGATATTCAGCTGACCCAATGACATCAGGTTTTATTGGTTTTAATTCTGTTCTTTTGGTTATCAACAGATAGGGATGTTTTATTTCCAGGATAAGACCTGATGGCAGTAATCCCACCTGTCTGTTGTTTTTCTTTTCTTTAGGCCTCAGCACCTGGGAGTGACATCATGGTCTGAAACAGTACAGTTAGCCWTTAGATCTGTCTGTTAGCATAGATCTGAACAGACAGCCTGATGGCTCTGTTCTTTTCTGTGTTTCTGTTTATTTCAATAAACAACCTCAGCTGATCTACAAAGTGAATGAAAAGTTCTCCTGAACCACAGTTATTTGTTATATTAGTGAAAGTGAAATAGMCATTAAATGTTTTATTTCTGTAATTATTTATTTGTTAAATTTTTTCAGTCACTTTATAATCACACACTTTTTAGTTTAACAAAAAATCATAATATTGAGATCAGACAATATGAAATAGTTATTTTTTTGCCATATCACCCCATCCTACCCACAGTTTAGCTTAAAGTTTAGAGTTTAGTTTAAAACAAAGGCACAGGTAAGGGTTTTCCTCATTGTCTTAGTTTTTAGCTAAACTTTAAGATTTAAGCTGAAGCAGCGCAAGCGTGCACAGTCTGTCCAAACATGGATCCTGCTACTTCCTGTCTGTTGACCAATAGGAGAGGAGCTGATCCAAGAAGGACCACCCACCTTATTTACATAATGAGGTAGAAATACTTACGGTCATATAAATACAGAAACAAAAAGACTTATGAGAAAATTTATAAAAAGTAATTAAATATAATAATTTAAGAGACATATACATCTACAAGAAAAAAAAACATTTTTGGGAAACAGCTCAATTTAAATTACCTGGTAAAAAAATTACCTGGTAAAATATACAGGTTCTTGGAAGTAAGCTGTAAAACTATTGAAGGTCAATTAAATCATAATATATGAGGTAATGTTCTTTTTTAATTTATTTGATGTATTTTAAGTGTATTTATTTATTGGTCCGTTTATGTTTTTATTTCTAATTATGTCAGACTYGGTCCTCCRTACTCGTTAAGCTYAGTTTGACATTTAGACTATGGTTGACCTGATCAGAGTACCTTAAATAAAGCTGCTTGGTCCTCCTCTTCCTCCTGTTGCAGTGATGAAGAGCTGTCAGGCACTGATCCACATGGGGGCAGTGTCTAAATGCTGGTGGCTGATATTAGCTCACAGGAGTCATGCAGGAAAAATGTTTGTGCAAATCTGCAACATGTTCAGATTACACACTGACTGACAGTCATCAGATTAACAGCTAATCTGAAGGCTAATCTGAGACGGTGGTTAAATCCTCCCACAGTGRTACATTTTTATCATTAGAACACAACATGGGTTTCTAGCATGGAATGTCCCACATCTACCAGCCTGAATAGAACAATAATATRATATGATAATAATGGTGAGTAATGATGACTTGCCTGCTGACCAGATGCACCAATAAAATGATAATATATCATCAGGAGGAAGGACATGAATGTTTGTTTAAGTCACAAAGTCCTGACAGGTGCTCTGCTGCCTGGGCAGTGAGGGGAACTCCTCTGCTCTGATCAATCTGAGCCCATGGGCTCTGTTCAGGTAACATAATCACAAAATGTTTTATCCCCCCATCAAAAGCAAAGAGCTGATTAGGTTTCTGCTCATGTCTGTTTGGATTTCTAGCATCAGTAAACTGTCTCATGAAGAACAAGCAGCACGAACTGATCACCATCAGGATGAGAAAATGWCTCATGACTCAGATTTGAGTGAAGTTCTCATAAAGTTATCATGTGTTTTATGAACTGATCACCATTTGGAGTCAAAGCAGTGTTAACGTTCAGCGGAACGCCCGCGTGCYGTTTAGTATTTGTTTTATTTTGAAGTATCATATCTGTTTCCTGTTCTGCCTGTGTCCATGTGCAATGCATCAAACTTGACGTCTAGATCCTCCTCTTTCGATTGACACCTCATTTGATCAACTGGGTTCAAGTTTCACCAGTCTAGGGCCAATAAAATCTCAGAAGTGACCAACTTCCGGTTTCCGTCTTTCTGGCTTTGATTGACTGTAAAATTGGCCAATCAGCTCCAAGCTTTGTTCTGACACTACAGCTGTGTAGCCAATCACCGTACCTTTCATTTAATGTATANGCCTGGAGGTCCAAGACGACCGGTGGGCTGACTTGTTTTTCCCTGAGATCTCTGATCATGTGAGTAATGTAGTTTCGCCTCACCAGATGCAGCTGAGCCTGTCTCTCCTCCTCGGTCAGCTCCACATGGCCCCGCATGATGTGTTTGTCCAGCCGTCCCTCTCTGTAGTTGTATCCCTCCACGGGGCAGGCATGGTTCCTCACATTTTTTATACTCTTTATTTAACATTTTTCATTACAATAAAACATACAACACACACTGAACTTGGGGCACTGATTATATACATACATACACATATACATACACATACTTACATTACAAGATATTACACCTAGCTATGCTTCCTTGCTCTTGTATGTCAGCCATTTAGACCAACGTTTGTTGTGAGAATGTCCTTTCATACGTAAAAGATATGTCAGTTTTTCCATTGAGTGAATCTCCTCCACGACGTCCCTCCAGTGGTCCAGCTGGGGAGGAAGTTTCTTTAGCCAAGATCGTGTAATTGCTTTTTTGCTTGCAATTGATAGAACTTWAACAAGGTACTCATCCTCTTTTTGAAACAATTCTCCAGATATCAGCCCCAACAGAAAAATTCTAGGATCTTTGGGGATGACATACCCCAAAATTATCCCAGTAGTCTGACATATTTCATCCCAGTAAGTTGCCAACATGGTTCCTCACATTTACTCTCCCGCAGGCTAATTTCAAAAGCAGCTTTCTTTCATCCGTGTTATTTACACCGTGTCCCCGCCTCAGGTGGCTTGACATTGCTTTAAACCATCAGTCACAGAGTAGACACCGATGAGCTGCTTCACATGTCATCTGCACAAAAACATTAAATCAGGAGAAACAAAATCACTTAGAACCAGACACAAGA
>NW_013954390.1:15477-18639 GCF_001266775.1 Austrofundulus limnaeus | reverse complement strand
TGTAGAGATGGGACAAATGGCTCCTTGAAGGGATCCAGATCTTGGGGAGCCGTTTGTTTCATAGAGCCGTTCAAAAGAGCCGTTCGATTTTGAATGTGTTACATCATCACGTAGGAAAATACATCATCACGTAGCCGTACGTAATGACGTCATCCCGTCACGTGGGTGGAACCATTTGTCAAGTGGAAACCCCCGTCCCTCTTTCCCCGTGAGCTTCTGTACTCCACAATTCCGCCAGTTTTCCGTGAAAAAGCAAAGCGGGAGCGATTTAAATATGAAAAACTAAAGATTRTATGAGGAATAAAAGAAATAAAACTACAAATGGCTCATTACTGCCCGCGACTTGGCTCCTATCGTTTGTTGTAAAGAGCCGTTCAAAAGATTCGRATCGTTCGCGATCGTCACATCTCTACATGTGTGTCCCTCCTGTGTAGTTTAAGGACCGATTAGTCTCTGGTATAGAGACTCATGCTTATTGCTGGACATTAGCAATTCATGAGGCTAAATTGTGTTGACCACAGTTTGTTTGTTGATTTGAATCTAAGTAGAGCAAGGGTGCCACCTAGTGGTGAGATTGTCTGCACCTTAAAAGGATGCAGAGGAACGTCTGCGTTCAGCTATTGACATGACACGACCTGTCAATCATTCATGTGCACTACTTAGGCCACTGCCTGGCTCTGAGTGGTCAAAGGAAAAGAATTATTGGAGACCCCTTTATGGACCCTGAGAAGCTCAGAACACTGAGTGTTTCTAACCTTGTGTCCTTTATCCGAGGGACGAGAAGGTTTGAATAAAGACCGGTGTCTTTTTGGGCAGAGCAATGGGCCCACTTAGGAGGCCTCCGCTCAACATAACCATCATGTGGCTTTGTCAGCAACTGACCAATCAACAGTCACATTTTGTCCCTAAGTGAAACGCCCCTTACCTCTGACAATATAGACGTCCGCAATGATACAGTTCATTATTGTGGACGCATTGCAGTCATAGAGATTAGTTGAAAAAATAAGCATAAAAATAGTTAAACCTTGTCAGTGGGGAATGTGCAACTCTGACACATTACCCAGAGTGGTTAGAGGGCAGAATAAAGTTTATTCCATTTCCTAAACCCAAACGGAGTCTGGACAAATGTAAACGATGGATGGAGGCCTGCTGCTGACTGCATAATCAGCTGAATACAACAGTGATCGATGGTAACTACCACAGGTTCGTCTGCACGAAGTTAACTGCAAATCTCACATTTTTTGTCAATAACTTTGTAAACTTAATGATTAAATCCAAGATTAGTGCATAAAGGTAGTTGTGCCTGATTTTGTGTCACACAAACATGTCTTGAGCTGAACAAAAATAATGAAAAAGAAAACTGTTAGACATATGGAATGGACCTTTTAGACTTATGAAATAGACATCAAACAGAGAACATTAACCGTTAAAAGTTTTATAAAATCACAAGGAGCTAAACAGGTACAAAAGGGTCCTTGGGCTAATTTGCAAGCTAGCAAAAATAATAAGTAAACAGCAGTGGTGGATGCTGGTCTTTCAAGGAGAAGAAGCTCAGTTTCGNGTTGGTCTGCATTAACTGTGGCCCCCGGAGCAGTTTAGTTGAATAGCCCTGACTTATAATGTTACATGAGATCTTCCATGATTTTATTCTTGTTAAYTGTCTGCAGGTTCAGGGGTTTGAGACTCCTTGTGATAACACACCACAATATTTGGTCATTGTGCCTCCAGGACTCATCAGATGATCTGTCTTTGATAGTTTGGTGCTGTCCACCCTCTGGTCCAGGAGAAGTCACTGACACTTGATGAACCAGGAGGGCTGTCCTGATGTCTTTGTGCTGACTCTACTCCCTCCATATGACAGATGTTGTTTGGAAGTTGACCAGCCGGCTGCCGGCTGTTGTCCTGTTGTCCTGGAGCACAGTGACGCAGGTGCTGTGCAACCCCCCCCCCCCCCCCCCCCCCCCCCCCTCTTCCTGGTTATGACTGAGTGACATCACCAGCTCATCCCACTGTTTCCCAGTTTACCTGACGTATGATGTTTAACGATCAAACTGTTATGTGTAAACACAGCAAACAGTTGAAAAGACTGTGCACACACACACACCTTTAATGCCTCGTGTCCTGTCGTATTCACAGAAGCACCTGTCCCGTGTGACATCATAGGTGAGTCAGGTGTGTGTGTGTGTGTGTGCAGACTCCTGCTGGCTGTGGGATGTTTGCATAATCAGCACACCTTGGTCACAAGATAAACTTTCCACTGTATCAGAGGAAACCACCTCTGTGTCACACTCAAGTAGTCGAGGAATGGTCTACTTTTATCAGACGGGACAGACAAGAAGGCAGAATAAAGGTGTTTTACTGTACCACATATACATATACATACATATGTATCTGCCCACACATGCAAACCAAAGGGGCCACATTTTAATGCTCAAATGGACCAACCTTTAATATACTTAAACTAATGTTATCTATTTTTAAACCATTTTTAAGTTTCAAGAAAACATTTCTTTAAAATATATAAAGAAAGGAAGTAATGGTGGGTTTTTAAGCTAAGCTAATTACTGACTGAGCTGTAGTYATTTTAGTTGACCCTTGAAATTAACAATTTGCACAATCTGGTGATATTGCGACTGTGGCTGAATGGTTAGGGGAGTTGTTCCTCTAATGCGGGWGTTGGCGGTTCAATTCCACTGCTATTCGGTCACATGTCAAAGTGTCCCTGAGCAACACTGCCTCTGATGTCTGTAGAGATGGGACAAATGGCTCCTTGAAGGGATCCAGATCTTGGGGAACCGTTTGTTTCATAGAGCCGTTCAAAAGAGCCGTTCGATTTTGAATGTGTTACATCATCACATAGGAAAATACGTCATCACGTAGGAAATTACATCATCACGTAGCCGTACGTAATGACGTCATCCCGTCACGTGGGTGGAACCATTTGTTTGTCAAGCGGAAATCCCCGTCCCCCTTTCCCCATGAGCTTCTGTACTCCACAATTCCGCCAGTTTTCCGTGAAAAAGCAAAGCGGGAGCGATTTAAATATGAAAAACTAAAGATTGTATGAGGAATAAAAGAAATAAAACTACAAATGGCTCATTACTGCCCGCGACTTGGCTCCTATGTTTGTTGTAAAGAGCCGTTCAAAAGATTCGAATCGTT
>NW_013954390.1:9270-13766 GCF_001266775.1 Austrofundulus limnaeus | reverse complement strand
TTTTTTTGATTGAAATTATTTTTTTTGATTGAAGATGCTTTTTGTTTGATTGAATCATAAAAACACAAATTTACCTCCATAGAAGCTGAGCTTCCCTTGCAGTCTTAGAGCAATCACCTCTGGTGAGCAGACAGGGAAAATGTTTAGTTTATGATGTTTTCAGGGGAATTTGGKAAGAAGTTTGTTTTTAAGGTGACCATCTCAGTCTCTGCGCCGCAGGGGTGTTGAGGAGCTCAGGAGGTTCACTACACTTCTTAAAAAGGTGTCTTTATTTGATAGAATAACCAGCAGGTACATTTGATTTGATCAGAAAATAAAAATACTGATATTGCAGTTCACAATAAAGTTTAACTCATTACTACAATAATTTTTGTTTCTGTCCTTTCTTTACTGTATCTAATGTATCCCCACATTAAAACAATTCCTATCAAACAAGATTTTTTTCTGTTGTTCCTAGTAACACTGTATGTACACTCTTAGAAAGTACTGTAAATTTACAGTGGAATTCCAGCAGTAACATAACGTTATTCCAAAAAACAGTAGGATACCATCAATTTCATGTCTTCTTCTGCTGCCAAAATAAAGACTGAGGACTGGTAGTACACTACCGTAAAATAATTGCACAATACAGTTTTTTTTCTAGACAAGATATTTTACTTGTTTTTGCATCTTAGAGAACCAACATTTAAAGAAAATATTAAACAGAAGGAAAAACATACTTTTTATAATAAATCTTTTAGGGAATGAGTCAAAATGTACAGAGCAAATCAAAAAAGTTAGATTTCTAGTTTTGGTGTTGTATGTTAAAAATACAGTGTTAATTAAACACTTGTTTAGTCAAATTCAAAGACAGGTTTGTCAGTTTCCCCAAAGAGTTGGCGTTTGTTAAAGCTTCAGCAGTTCTTCAGAAGATTGTTAATCACTCATTCATTAAACCAGGTGTGTCAAATCAGGGAAACACCTAAACCTGCAGGAGAGGAGTTGTTGAGGACCAGGGTTGAGAATCGCACGTTATCTGATTTATTATTTACAAATAAATGGCAAAGAATCAATGGCTTCCACAGGCAATACTAAAAAACATAAAATTAAGTGAATATTTTGAAAATGTCTCATGAAACTCAGAGAAGCAGTTGAGGTGTTGGTCAACATTTAAAGCAGTGATTTTTACATGTTTCCCTGATGTGACACACCTGGTTTGAATGAATGAGTGATTAAATCTTCAGAAGACCTGCTGGTAACAAATAAAACATGGCATTTTGTAGTGTCGCTGGACTACATAAAGGTACAGTTTGAAGTTACTGGTACTGTAAAGTCAGATATTGCAGTTAGGTTTTCATTTCTTATCGACATAAAGTCACTCCTGGGAGTGCTATTAGAAGTGAAACAGTTTTAAAATGTCRTTTGGAGTTTTGTAATGCTGCATTTGAAGATATGAGGAGTCTTTTTTGCCATCTTAAAGTCCATATCAAAGAGGGAAGATCAGTTATGTGCCCTTTCAAACAATGCACAAAAACTTTYACAGTTAGGTCTACATTTACATCACACATGTCAAGAAAACATAAACATTGTAATGAAAAAGGTCWGATGACCTCAGGTGTAGGTTTGATAGATCCTTCTAGCTCTCATGGTCCTCCTGACTCTTGTAATCTGGCTCAAGACATTTCAAGTTGCATCAGTAATGAACAGATTTTTCCAGAGAACACAGAAAAGGACATGATTTTGAGACGTTTGACTTTGTTTTATTTGAAATTACAAGCCAGACTACTGATTCCATCCTCCACCATTAATACTGTTATTGAAGAYTATTTGGAAATACACACAATGAGTCAGTCACATTTGCTATTTAATCTCAAACAAAAGCTAATTACTCTTGGACTCTCAGAAACACAAATAGGAAATGTGATTGACGTAAGACATATTTAGGGATGGTAATACAGAGGCRCTTCACACAGATCACTGCAGAAAAACAGTCTTTAAAAAAGATTGCTTTAATTATGTTGATCCAGATTCCATCTGTCTTGGACATGCTACATTCACACCGAACGCRTTTTGAGCTGCAGGAACGGCCGATTTACATGCAAAGTCTAYRGAGGACGCGCCTCTAGGGGTCGTGCGTCKCGTCACGTACRTTTTAGGCGGCGCGCAAGATGGCGGAAGCATTTTCCAMGCATGCGGTGCTGCGGAAGCAGCCGCAGTCCGAGCTGCCCCCAGAGTTCAAATATCTGAACTTTTATCCACTCGACGCGTCTCCCACTGAAAACCGAAACAGACGGACTGGAGATCTTTACCTGAAATCGACCGTGTGCAGGTGGGTTTTCTGGCAGGATTATCAGCACCGATGTGGATCAGCTGCTCGGGACAAAAAAAAGACTGTGAGCTGGCAGCTTCTGGAGTGACGAAACTAACCRAACAAATCGCCTCTAAATCATCTGCTGAGTTAATTATCTGCTGTGCACAATGTTGGCTTGCTTTTTAGTAAATAAATCAACTTTATTCACCCGCCGAGGACACGCTCCTCCCACACCTCGCTGCTGCYGCTTGTTCTGGTCTGAACATAGTGCATCTAATGAGAGGCGTTTTGCGCTTTATTTTTCAAAACGCATACCAGGTTCCAGACAGACCTCCCCCCAGAGGAAACTGAAGACACAGTGGAAGAGAAACGTCAGAGACTACTGAGTATCTTCAACAAGCATGGCATCAATGGAGATGATCGGCCAGAAGTGACAGAACTGATGGAGACTACATACAGCCTTCAGTGTAAACATGTACTGTAAATATGTTACCCGCTCCCTCTGTTGCTGATTTACGAATCAACTGGCCTTACCTTTTTACACAAAGGGGCATATTTTCTCACTTTGAGTTGCTAACCGATGTTCCCCTACTCTGTGTCCTGGAGCTGTCAATTGAGAAGTGTAGGAATGCTGTTGTAGAGTACTTTCACACTAAAGGTTTCCAATGTCCAGACAGTTTTGGCTCAAAAGGCAACTGAYGACTTAACAGTCCTTGTCATCCAGCTTTTGATGGCCCGTTTCAGTGAGTCACTTGATGGCCTAATGCTGACTATTGATGTAAGATCACCGCAAACAAACATTACAAGTTATGACAATTTGTGCATATGCATGCTGTTTTTCTAATACTCTTGTTCATGCTACACACGTTTTCCAGCCAGCCCTCGTTTGATATTTCGTAAATGCAGCATGAATTATCAATGGTTTCTGTTTTTGCTTAATACTCACCATGTGTCATTTGTTTTCCAACTACACATACAATTCTGTAAAAAGAATATTTAGACAGAATAGAAYGACAGGATGCCATTGTCCTTAATATAGTAAAAAAGCCATTGTTGGAACAATTTTGACATACTGACCGTAAATAAGTTCAMTGCCAACGTATTGTCCAGTGTATGCTATCCTCATTTGTTGTATGAGGAAATACACAATGAAAACTTMTATCTCTGTCCGTTGYAGGTGGTAATGAGCAAGCATTGGCTGGATGGATGTTGAGCATTGAAGGCCATATTGTCTTAGAGGGGATCCAGCCTACATTTCAGACAGGACTGGCAGCWTTGTTTGCCACCTTTTACGTTTTTAACCTCCAGTATCAACATGAGGCAGTGAAAACTCTGGAGTTCATTCAAGGGTGTCAACAAATACACACGTAGCAGTCCCTGCAAATAGTTGCATTGTGATCCTTATGTGTAGTTTTATGCCCTCCCCCTGTCTGACTCTACACTCACATGTGTACACCARTCAAGTGGGGAGGACCAGGACCGAGGCTGATCTGAAGAACACCGAAAGAGGGGAGAGTTGAGTGTGTGTCAGCAGTGAAGATATTCAGTTGAATGTAATGGTTTGTTGGAGGCGTGAGCTGCAGCTTCAGGAATAACAGCTCATTCTTTTTTCTACTAAACGCTGTTGGCGGTACAACATCTGCGGGGTGTTGGCGTCATTATTTACTGACAGTAAACCACTTTAAATAATTACAGGATTGAAAAGGTAAATTCCAGTAAAACACTTGTAGCTGTAGATGTCAATTTTTTTACCTTTCTTTCAGAGAAACTGTAAATTACCGTGTTTATTSAAGTATAATATGTAAAATTTAATCCATAAAATCATCCATAAAGTTGGGAAGTAGTACTATACTCGGATAAATATTTGTACTTATGTATTTTAACTGAAATATTGGCTTCATTCAGAAAATGCCTGAGTCTGGAAATGAGACCGCATCGTAAAAATCAGTTGAAACGAGCTCACCTCTGACACTCCTCTGTGCTTCAGAGTGAGATAATAACAGATCCAGGCAGGAGACATGATGTGAAAAAAAAGAAAAAAGTATTCCTGCACCTTAGTAATGATAACAAACTAATGACATTAGTGTGTGACCGAGCTGCTCCTGGAACAACAACAAACACATGTTCGTCTGTAATGGCTGCTGTCTACCGGTGTTCTGAAAAAGTTTGTATCCCTGAAAAACGTTTCGCCACCAGAGGGGGCGCT
>NW_013954390.1:6251-8907 GCF_001266775.1 Austrofundulus limnaeus | reverse complement strand
GTTGTTATCTGTTCAATCAATTCCATGAGAGCCATTTATGTCGAATTGTTAGCTCTAAAACCATACTGACTATTACTTAAAATATTTTGTTTATTAATAAATTTGTCTAATCATAATTTCTCTAAATTTTTGAAAACTGAGGTGACAAGGATATGCATTGATGGTGCCGACGGCACTTKGTGTACATCAAAATAAGTTTGTCCACATTTTTAATGTCTTCAGTATTTATATAGGTTTTAATGAGCGATAGTTCCAACTAATCATTGTTTTGACCCTTCTGAGTCACTGATGCCTATGTCCAGCAATCACTGTGCAAGGCACGGGGTAAATGCTGGACAGGTCACAAGTCCATCACAGGGCCACGTAGAAACAACCATTCACACCTAGTGAYGATTCAAAGTGAACAATCAACCCAACAACCTGGTTTGGGTCTGTGTGAGGAAACCAAAGTACCYACAGAAAACCCACACATGCACAGAGAGAACATCTAAACTTCACTCAAGAAGGTCCTCTACTGGGATTCTGTTCAGCAACCTTCCTGCTGAGAAGCAACAGCTCCACCACCATGCTGTCTAAATTAATTTTGATTTTGATTCTCCCTCCAAAATAAATAAATAATACTGTGTATGTGTAAACTATAAAGGTCTGAATAACAGCAGACTGCACCCTCTGTTTAGGCTSTAAACTGTAAGTAAATGCAGAACGTCACTTAGATGGTATCAGTCACTGTAACAAATCAATAAAATCTAGGTAAACAAATCATGGTGACAAAATTCTATTCATTCAGTTATTTAACGTACTGGAATTTAAATTTATATTTCTTTTGAGTTAATATGAAACAAAGACAAAGTCCACTCAGCATTCCCTTCAAGAATGGTATGTCTTTTAATCATGTGACTATTTTGTAACAAAGTGCAATGCAAAATAATTATTGAAGTTTTTTATGATTTAATCATTTAGTTCATAAATATTTGTACTTTCACTTTTATTTATTTTACTAGGAGGTGAAGTCTAGTTGATCTGTCCAGGAGAGGCTCATGGACCTGATGTTGGCATGGTGGAACAGACACCATACGATCTGCTCCTAGAAATGACCAGAGGTCGGCCAAAGCATTTAAATATAGGCAGGACAAATTCAATTCAAATGACTCAAACACTTGATGACTGAGACAAGCAAGTTATTCCTCCTCAGTGCCCTGCTGCAGCAAACAAACASAAACGGAGCCAGCGGTCACTGGTTCCACCCTGTGTCTTCTCCCAGACCTTTGACTGTGACAGGAAGTGGGCTGGGTGAAGGTGGGAGGAGTCAAAGGAAAATGGGTGGAGCAAAGGAAGACAGAAGGTCTACATGAGTTGGCGGAGAGGAAGCTCGGCCACATCCAGTAGGAAGTGAGTCAGAGCTCAGACATTCCTGAAACCTGATTCAGCGCAGCACAGGAAGTGGGAAATGCTTACTGCTGAGCAGTGACACCAGGAAAGAAAGTCTGAACTGGTGTAACTTCTAAAACAGTCCCCCTGCAGTAACAAAAGAAAACTTATCAAGCAAATTCCATGTAAGAAAGTGACTCATAGGTAGAATAAAAAAGGCGAAGGGTCTTTCTGCATGAAACCCCCCCAAAAAGATATGGTTGCAGCTGGAAATCATTTCAGGACAGAGATGATAAAAACTAAAAGAAGCATGTGTCAGCAGGAGAGAGGCTGTCGTGGTAAAGCTCAATGTCYTTCTCTTCTTCTTTGGTCCACTGACATCCACCCTTCCCTCTTCCACTCAGGTTTCCCACTTCCAGGCACAGCAGCGTAATCCTTCCTGTTCTTTGATTTCAGCTACATCTGAAAGAAAGAAATCACCCAGATTTGATTCCAGCTCGTTCTGTCCTGACAGAGTGGCTGAATGTTTTGACCTTTACCAGAGGCGGATTTAATCAGTTTGGKGCCTCAGGCAATATGTGGACATGGGGTCCTTCACTAACATATAAAGTCATTATTTTGTGACTCATATTTATGAGATCCATTTATAGCCTGTTACATGTAAACTTTGCCTTCAAGGTTTTCTTTGTATTGCTCTTGACAGAAACCCTGTTTACTTTTCGTCCTGTCTAAAGGGCAGTGGCGGCTAGTCACTAGAAGGCGCTACGGCGCCGCCCCACCACTATGTTTTGGGACRGAAAAAATATAAAAATGAAACGACAAAATAAAAATATTTAGTAGAAATATCTATATAGGTTTTAGATGTGTAAGATATGTTTTGAACGCAAAGATCAAAATACCTCGAAACGACATGGCCAGTCACATCAAACTGAGGAGTAAGCTGCAAACAGCCTACTGTATATGTCACGGTCATTAATGACTTATTTCTGGTAAAATTCTTGCCACACTCCTCCCTTCCACTTCCTGCTTACTGCCTATGTTTTTAGCGTTAGCTGCTAGTATTAGTCCATGAAAAAGTCACAAAAGTTAAAGCATCTGTGATCTACTGGTATAAAACATGAGTTCTGTTGTGTGTCGTTGTGTCCACTAACCAGCAGGTACGATCGAGCATTTTCCTCTTGATGAGGAGGTGACAGCAGAGGATCATAGCATTACAGGGACAACTTACAGCGGGTAAAATAACTGTTGAACACGTCACCGTTTTTCTCAGTAAATATATTACTAGAGG
>NW_013954390.1:2329-3533 GCF_001266775.1 Austrofundulus limnaeus | reverse complement strand
CTTATATAGCAGACTGTAGTAACATTTGTTCAAACCATGTTCCAAATTATTACTTGAAGGCATCAACAATCATTTCACTTTTAATCAAAATAACAATTGTCATTATTATTCAACTTTTGTTCAAAGTTACTGAGCAAAATAAAAACTAAAAACTAGATCAGAAACAAAGGTAAACGGATGAAGAACAAGTTTATCTGCAAGAGGGAAAACCTGACAGTGTCAGGAGGTACACAGGTGGGTTCCAGGATACAGTTATTGTGAGAAAAGGTGAATTCTTGTTTGCTTTGCAGGTTTCCAGGAGGAGGAACAAGGATTTCATGAATCTTAAAAACRTGGAAGATGAGTCAATGAAGAGAGAGCAGGAAGGTGGTGCAGGTAGTATTTGTGACTTCTGTGGCTGGTTTCAGACATTAATGGAGGAGTTCACTGGACATGAGYAGAATGGAGCTTGATCCGGCTGAGCAGCTCAGATTCACGCAAAAGGTCCATGAAGGGTGACTGCACAGGAGAATATCCACCACAGGTTTTTAATGTCACATGCAGCTCTATGAAGGAGCAACAAACCCTTAAAAAGTCTTCAAAACACTAAATATAGCAACGAGGCTGGCAACGCTGGTTAAGGTCGGTCTAAAGAGGCTGATTAAGATTTTTACTGGAGCTTTAGTAGACTGGTCAGTTTGCTCATTTACAGTTTTCATATTCAAAGATGAGCTTTTAGACTTGCAACCCTCAGGTTGGAGTGGAGCTACATCAATCTACAAGTGAATTTATCCTGCAGAAATTACTCATCTTATGAGATTTAAAGATTGAAACTCAGAGATCTCCTGACTGGGTATCATCGCCAGTTCTCTACATCGATTCCATTTCGATTCATGAAGTTCTGAATCGATTAACCATGATTTGATTTGATTCGATTCGATTCAGTGAAAATGTTTGTTCAAAATACAAAATCACCATTTTTTTTCTCTTCAACATAAACAACAGGTTTTAAGGACAAACTTTTAAATTAAACTGTTTAATCTTGAAAGAAAACTGTCAAGTTTAAAAGGTTTTAAAGTAAAAAGGAATTGCAGGTGACAGTGTTGTTGGAGGAAATCATTTTTAAGAAATTAAAAGTTTTCTTGATAAATAAGAAATGATGGGAATAAGGCTGCAGGAGAAGAGGTGGGCTAATATAAATATACTTCAACCCACTGCTTTTGAG
>NW_013954390.1:0-1531 GCF_001266775.1 Austrofundulus limnaeus | reverse complement strand
CAAACAAAAGTCTCCATGGTCTCTGTTGTCTTTAAGTTCTGCTGTGAGTCGGCTGTAACGTTAGTGATTCTTTACTTTCTTTTGTTTTCATCCAGACAACTTGTTATCAAAAGCTAACATTAGCACTGAATGTCAACCAGACGTAAACATACGGCAAGCCAGGAGTGACAAAATATAGAAATGTGCCTCAGACGCACATACAAGACGGCATGGGGAAGAATCGATCTCATGTCCTGTGAACTGATTTTCCCAAATTTAAATGAAATCGATCCAAGATCGATTAAATCTATTTTTTTTACCCAGCCCTACTCCAGATGGAAATTTTAAAAGCTGGAATTGTTTTTTTTTGTTTTGTTTTTTTAGTTTTTGGGATTTGAGCTCAATGGCAGCATGATGGCTCAGTGGTTAGCACTGACGCCCCACAACAAGAAAGTCCTGGGTTCGATCCCTGGTTTGGACCTGGGGTCTATCTGTGCAGAGTTTACATGTTCTCCTCATGGTTGTGTGGGTTTTCTCTGGGTACTCCGGTTTCCCCCACCCCCTAAACATGTACAGTAGGTTGGCTTCAGGCCTCCCTTGAAAAAGAGATCTAGACCTCACTGGGACTTGCCTGGTTAAATAACGGTAAATAATAAATAAATTTGACATTTTCTGAAKGACTGAAACTAAATCAACAAACTGCAGATATTAGAGGAGACTAATGGCTCTTTGAAGAGATCTGGATCTTGACAAGTTGTTTCATAGTGTCATTTGTTTTTAAATAAATGACATCATTGTGTAGGTACAGTGTATACATATATGTATATCAGCATACGTAATTACATAACTCTGTCACATGAGTGGCATCATGTTTTGTATAGMAGAACCCTCCCTGCCCCTTGAGCTGCTGGACTCTCTCTCTCAGCCTATTTTTATGGCAATACAAAGGAGAAGCAATGTCTCTGTGGTTAGTGAGGAAAAAATAAAGATATTATGAAGAGTAGAAGAAATAAAAYTAGGAACTGCTCTTTACTGTCTGCARCTCAGTTCCTATGATTCGATGTACGGAGCTGTTGAAAAGATTTAGATCATTCTGAATGTCACATCTYTGATATTTAATGTCAGCCAGAGAGATGGTACTTAGAGAACTTTATATATGGTTTGTGACCCACTGCCATTGTATCCTGAGGTCCTAGACAGTCACTGATATCTTGGCCTAATGTTAAGTTTAACCCCTAATTTACACTAGACGCGGCTCCGCTCCGCTGCTGTCTGACCTCCGCAGCAAATATGTACCCATTATAATCAATGAAAGTATTTAAACTGGATGCCGAAGCTGCTCTGGAGTCAATCTACAGAGATCAAATCGCACCAACAGGAAAAGGAACAAGCACAACATCCATATTTTCAAAATAAGATACCATAATGTGGAATCATTTATTCAAAATCCCTGCTAGATTAATCTATAATTGGATATATTTGTACACAAATGCTGTCAGAATGTATGGTTCTGTTTGGGAAGCAGATGGAAACATGTAGCATGAAGCATATG
>NW_013954389.1:14248-28650 GCF_001266775.1 Austrofundulus limnaeus | reverse complement strand
CACACACACACACACACACACACACACACACACACACACACACACACACACACACACACACAAAACTCATCCCCGTCAAAATGTATAAAAACATTCCCTCATTCTCTTTTAATTTTCATGCTATCAGCCGCCGTCATAAAAGGTGGGTGATCATGTAATTGTTCACGTCTATGTGTGTGTTTTTCCATCCTTTAGCAAAATACTTCATGAACTAGATGGATTTGAATAAAACTCTCAGGAATAAATGGTGCAAACGATAAAAACAAAATAATATAATAGTATAAAAATGAAAGTGGATGGACGTCTAAAACTGATTTTTTTTTTGAACGTGCATGTCTGCCACAGTTAACCGACCTGAGAAAACACAAAAATGGCTAAAACTGAAGCTTGGTCTGGTWGTAGCTGAGAGTGATCCTCAGCACATCCTCTAAGCTGTAACAGAGATCTTTATTTAAAACTTTGGCATACAGGGTGGTAGCCATTTCTTCAAACTTTTTAAAAAATATATATTGTGAACAGATAATGAGAAGCTTTATTTTAGAAAATGTATTCAAAAAAACAAAGTTTGATACTTTTGTGCCTGCTGTACAATAGTGGGCGTAGTCAGAGTAAAAGTGTAGAGAATGCAATTATGCACATAAAATAATGTAACTTAATGCTTTCCATTTAGGTGATATGTGCAGTTTCACAAACCCTGCATTAAGCCAGAGCCCTAAAGCACTGGGAGGAATCTAAAACAGGTGCTGCACAATGGGTTCTTCCACGGTGGTGGGGGGGGGAAGACAAACAGGCACCCCTCCTGCAGGAACTGACAGAACATCACATTCTCCAGCCAGCTGCGTTGGAGAACGTTCAGCATGTGTGCAATATATTCTGCTTTTACATTCAGCACGCCCCTAAAAACGTTTTCTGAGCGAGCAGCACATTTCCTGCTCTCTTCGCTGGATTTTTCCCCTAACATAAGACAAAAGATGGGCTAATAAAAGCAAATGAAACAAGTCTGAGCTCAGTCCTCAACACCTTGTGTGTTCCTCTGGTGAGGCTGCAGCATCTGGTGTGGATTTATACATTGACATTTTGGCTGCAGAATCAAAGCTTTTTAAAACCGAACCCACCCCCCCCAAAATCTGTGAGATGGAGTCTGCTGGCTACAAGCTTTAAATGCAAACTCATGACGGTTTGCCACGTAACCGCCTCCATGGCTTTTTTATTCACTAAAGGCATTACTCATAATAATGTCATTTTTTAAAATAATGTTTTGTGGTTTTGGATTGTTTACAAATCTTGAATTCTACCTCTTTTTCTTCTTCTTCTTCTTTAACCAGTCCAGCCCATTACCGGCACAAACACTAAAGCGCCTGCTGTGCAACAATACACACATTCACATCCCACAGACAGCAAATTGCTTCTCTCATTCCCCGCCATGCCCTGCTTTCGTTCTCAGCCACCTGCAAAACAAACTGTGCTGGAAACTTCACTACAAATTACCCTGTGTCTGCCAAATCCCCCCCGGGAGCGCTGGAAATCAAAACCCTGAGTCTCCCTGCCCCCACAGAGGCAGGCCTCAGCCTCACACACACACATACTCACACATGCAGAATATTTTAGTTTATGCAGCAACACTCACAGTTTTTTTTCCTTCTCTCTCAGTAAGTTTGGTTTAATTTTCATCAATAAGAACTTAATTTGTACAAAACAAGTTAAAAAATTTTGCTGCTCAAAAGCTGATTTTTAGTTTTAAAAAGATGACAAAATAAATGGCGTTGTCACAAACACACGCCTCGCTGGGGATCCAGTCAACATGACACTGAAACTAAAGCCCCCCCCCAGTTCCTACTAAGAAATAGTGAAAACCGAGACCTGCTTCACTTCATGGGAAAATCAAAAGGAAGGCACATACCATAGCAGTGAATAATGACCAACAGCACAGCAGTCTGGATATTGTTGGTGCCGCAGCGCCTCCTGCTGGAGGCCCCGCGTGACTTCCAACAGGCAGGAATGTCCTGGAGAGCGAGGTGGGGGGGGAGGAGGAGGAGGAGAGATGGGTGTTGAAAGCTCCTTGGAAAAAGGATTAGGAGTGTTTATGTTGGCCAAGTGGCCCACTGCCAGCTGCTCAAGTGTGCAAACTTCTTAAAGCTGCAGAGCTTCGAGTCGGCCGCGAGTCTTTTCACTCTATTTACCCTCCTCCTGGACTGTATGGATGGCTGTGCTTTGTTAAAGAGGAAAGCACCCTTCACTTCACTTCAAGCCACACCTTTGTGTAGAAAAAAAAAAAAAAAAAACTCCCTAAAATATGCAGGATTCAAAACCAGCTCCCGTCCCCTCCTAACCCACCCAGGCTCAAAAGTGGAGCGCTTTGATACGTTCATTTATATTTTACCTCTTAAACACACACGCAGGAATCCACTCTATAGAAAGATAAATCAACAGTAGGAGAAGATTCTGCCTGGGAGCTGGCAGCGGGCCAGAGCTCTGTGGCCTGGAGCTGGATCAGAGCGGCCTGACGTTGAGAAACCGAGGGTCTGAGGTCAAGGAATAATAAAAGGCAGAACAGCAAACTCCAACTTTTGTTCTGGAGTCTTAGAAGCGTTATTTTCTCCCCCCCTGAACTCATCGACTAAAGTTTGAAGCAACGCACAAAAGTTCAGGAGCTGAAGAGAAATGTAGGTGCTTTTGCAGAGCTCTTTATTTTTGCAGCTCTTTTCTGTATTTTTCCCCCCATTTTTCACACAATTGAAAAAAGGTTTTAATAGAGCATGATTTGTTTACTGACATACTTTATAATCCACAGCCTTAACATCATTTGCACATTTCTTTTGCATGTGCATCTTTACCAATTGCTTTGTCCTGGTTTGACTTACACCAAGTTAAACTAATTCCTTATTTTACTTGATATGTCAGTCTTTCATTTTGTGTAAAGGGATCTTTAGAATTTTACTGCCCAGTGTAACCACCATCTTGCTGTACATGACAGGAAACGTCATGACTCTTGAATGATCCAATGAATTTTATGTGAGTGTAGCCTGCTGTTTTGTCCAAACTCTTTTTTTGGTATTTTTTAAAAAAAGAAGAAAAGCATTGTAAATTTAAAAATATTTTTTTTCCTGTTTCTCTCAGCTTATGAGCATTCTGGACAGGATTTAAAAGTTTGATCAAGTTTTGAGTCCACACTGGGGAAACTACTAGAGCTGCTTTTTATCTGTGGGACTGCTGATTGCTGACGTCTCCAGTGCATCAGGTCACAGGTTCAGTTTTGTTGCAGCAAACTGCAGCCACCTCAGCCAACAGACATTTTCAGGTGCAGATTTGCAAGTCTACTAAAAAAAGAGGAGAAAAAAAGAAGGTATATGGGTAGAATATGGCTTGAAGCTCAGGTTTTTTGCTATTTTGTTGAAAACAACATCTTATATAATATATAAGAATACCATTTTATATACCATTTTCAAACCATAATACACTGCTCAAAAAAATAAAGGGAACACTTAAACAACGCACRCTAACTCCCGATCTTAATCAATGAAATATTCGCATTGAGTACTTTGTTCTGTAGAGTTGAATGTGCTTCGCAAAAGTTTGATTTACTTGGACTTAGCGTGCGTTGTTTAAGTGTTCCCTTTATTTTTTTGAGCAGTGTATATAGAATACCATTTTATATACCAGTTTAATACCATTATAGAATACCATTTTACATATTATATGAACGGTATTCTACTCGAACACCACGTTGTTAGTAGACTTCAGGTTCTGCAAACTAAACTGTATCAAAATTTAAATCATCAAACTACCTTACACTGGACTCTGCTCAGCAAACTGTGGAAACCCAATCTTTATCAGATCAGTTACTCTGCAGCTGCTGCAAACCAATTTGACTCTTATGTGCTGCCATCTTTTGGTATAAGAGGGTACTGCAACTGCAGGAGTTATTTGGGCCCAAAACACACACTTTGGAGCTAAAACAAAATCAATACTGTGCAGTCCTTGTCCATGGTCTTATGTATCTCAGAGTCCGTCATTACAAAAGGCTCAAAATGCATAAACAGAGTGTTTGTAAGATAAGCTGATGTATCACACTACAGGCAGGGAACACTCGAACAGAACCACATTTATAGTCATTTAATTAAGAACATGCTAATTTTCCACACAAGTCAGTATTTCACTAAAACACATCATCTACAAATGTATTTCCTAGAAAAGGCAACAAAAAAATTTGTTCAGTACCTAAAATACTTCAGACTTAAAAATATGGACACTCAGCACCATGGTGATGCTGGACTTATGTCTTGATTGTGCAAACTAAACAAAATGTCAACCAAAGAAAAAACATATAGTTTTAGGCACTTGAGATTAAAAAGATTTAAATAACATTTTGAAACGGATCGCCTATAGATCGATCAACACGTTAAAAGAACATATTGCACAACTTGGTTACAGTGAACAYTTTGGCACAGACGTCTTGGCATCATCTAAATAAAGAACATGCACACAAATAAATTAAACGGTTTTACCTCGTACGCTTTTGATAACAGAATAAAGCATCTCACTTTTATTTATTCTCGGAAATAAAATCTTTTAAAAAAGGAGTAAAACAAAAACCGCACCCGACATCATCCAYCTTTGACCTGAAAATGTTTATCAAATACTTTCATTTCAAGGAGTATTTCTGAGCTGCTAGTGTGTCAAACTGG
Source organism: Austrofundulus limnaeus (assembly GCF_001266775.1). Taxonomy (NCBI): domain Eukaryota; kingdom Metazoa; phylum Chordata; class Actinopteri; order Cyprinodontiformes; family Rivulidae; genus Austrofundulus; species Austrofundulus limnaeus. The sequence goes on along the minus strand of NW_013954389.1, from coordinate 23,965 downwards.
GGCAGCTACGTATGAAGTTTCCCTTTGTTTAAGAATATTAATGCTTCTGCTTCGATTTAACTGAGAATAAAAGTCACTGCTGGTGATTAGACACAACTTGCCCTGAGTCAAAGTACTGAGAAACGAGGCTTGATTGGTTACTTTTAAAATAATAATAATAAAAAAAATGCAACAATCCTCAAAAGTGTTTTCCTACAACCTGCTCTGWTCCGGATCTTAAAAACGCTCGGTTTACATTAAACCTCAGCTTCCTGTCCTTGATGTGTTTAAAGGGGAGAGAGATGACGATTCAATAACATCTGTTGGTGAAACTACTCCATTACCYTTAGCTTTGAAATAAATGATATAAAATATGGGCAGGACGATCCCTATCAGTAGCATAGCTACTACAGCGTTCCACCACTGGATCCCCCAGTCTGCTCCGTGACTCCCTGGTCGATGTCGATGGAAACCGAACCAGTGCGGTTTCTCAGAGTTCTTCAGGAAATCCTCATTGTGATCAGATGTGGTCAGAATCAGTTTCTCTATGTCATTATCCACCTCCATGAGAAAGTCCGTGACCTCCTTCAGATGTGGCTGACCTCGAGCTCGGTCGTTAGGACTCACCGGTGATGGAGGCGAACGAGGCTTGTCCTCTTGAGGATCGCGCAGGTCCGAGAAAGTTTCTCTTAAYAAGCTGTGCTTCTGAACTGGGATTTTGATGTATTTCAGCGCAAAAAGATCTTGTTCCTGTATGAGATTGTTTATCCGCTTTAGATCGGCCACCTGTAAACAGAGGCAGGATTGGCTGTACGGTACTTTGTACAATTAAAGAAAGCTTTAGTCTTGGTGATTTATCTTTTTTACCTTACAGCCATATTGTAGCGCAAGCTTGTTGAGGTTATCACCGTCTAAAACCTCACGTTCGAGCAGCTGGACATTCCTCAGTTTGTCTTGATTCATCTGCCTCGTCTCCAAAACACCGAGCTCCTCGTCGTCCGAGGACAGAGCAAACTCATTGGGTCTCCTCCGGAACATATACACCTGGCCATCTGCGCTGGCGTGAACATCAACAGGGGCCTGGAAAGCCTGTGGGCCATGCTCCCCCCTCCACATGACGACGCACCAACCTGTAATCATATATGCAAGCTACATCAATGAAGAGCAGCTAAAACTTATCACAGAGGTTTTTCAGAATAAAAAACCTTCAACTCAACTCTAACACAACAAACAATACAACCTGGCTTACAATGGCACAGAGACCACTAAAAAAATTGTAATATTTGTCACACAGTGCAAACACAGAATCAGACAAATTTTTGGTGGATTATAAAAACAAAACAAAAACATAAATTACCTTTTTTCCAACGACAACTGTAAAATATAAAACAAAAATAAGTTAAAGAACAAAAGATCCAGTTAAAAAAATAATCACAATTCTGACATTTAATATTCCTTGTTCTTGATGAGCTCTGTTTTTAAGGAATACCAGAAGTGAAAGACAAAGTTTGTCACAGATCTAAAAAACAAACAAACAAAAACAACAACAAACATTTAGAACATTATCTTGTAGGCACAGTGTAGGTTCTGTATTTGGCTCAGATTCCAGCAAATTAAAAACCACAAATCAGACACATGTTGACCCAAAAGTGTAATTTAAAGCCTCACATGGGATAATCTGATTGGATAATTTAGAATAATTTACATCTTATTTTATTCCAGCTCCTATTTGTAAACTAATTTTCACAAAGTTAGTATTATTTTCTTTTTGTTTTAACTGCATCCAATAAAATGAGTTGTAAAACATTTTGGGAACCTTGATTTCTTTCTTTTTTGATCATATACCTATCTTGGCCGCCAAAAATGTCAACAAAGGCCAAATCTGGCCCGAGGACCCTAACTTTGACACGTGTACGTCGCTCCTATAAAGCCGAACAGACTTGAGCTAAAGAGTCAACGCACTAAAACAATAAAACAGAACCATAATCACAACTTTTCATACACACAAGCTGCTCGTTACATTTAAAGTAGACATTTCGTTTTTCTTTTAAATTTAGGTCGCTCCGCCTTCTGAAATCCAACCAGCTGGATTCAAATTTCACGTTCTTATTCAGCCAACATGTTCTCTTTAATATGTAACACAACGCTGTAAAAAAAATAAAGAAACGTTGAGCTATAATACAGCTCATTTATTTAGACAAATTAATTAAAAAAATAACTGATATGACACTAGCGAAGTCGTCTTTTTTTTTATAATACTGAAGCAGTCGAAGTTCACGCTGAGCACTTTCAACACAGCATCAAGTTTAAGCTTCAGCTTCAGGTGAGTTATCCACAAACTGTTTTATTTCACTCACAGACACAGCTGAGTTGATTAATTCACCGCACATCTTCGCCCACTTTTTAAACTTAGACTCTGATGATTCGTGTTATTACCTTATTGCTTCGGAAACAGTAAGAGAAGCCTCCACCTTCCCAAAACTGTCCTCCTCAGCTGGGGACCTTGTTAGCTCGATACCGGTAGCTACCGGTTGTTAGCCTAATTCTTCTTCTTCTCACGTGCACAGAACGTGAAACAGCGCCACCTGCTGTTCAACAGAGCGACGGACCGGTCACAAGGTAAGCCACGACTCCTGAATAAACTAATTAAAATACAGCTAAATACTAAAAAAATAAACGCATTTAATGTCCTTTTTTGGGGCCAGCACGATTTGAAAAATGATTAATGATGTTTAAGTCAAAAGTAGAAGCTTTTAAGGAGGCTAAAACTTAAATATATAGTCTTTATTCAAAAAGTTACATAGCACTTGAATTAGCGACTCTCCCTTTGATTTTACTGTTTAGCAATAGAAAAAAACATATCAATACATGGACAGCAACACTAAAAAGCTCACAGCAGATGAATATTAGTCTTGCAATGTGGCACTCAAACAGCATTTTAAAAAATAGTTAAGTTGAGTTGTAGAAAGTTGACAGTCTTGATTCTTTTGGTTCAATATTTCAATAAACCTGTACTAATTATCTCTCAAGGAAACTTGCAAATGCTAGAAGACCATGTGCACATTTATCAAAATTCATACAAAGAGGAACAAAACATTTATTCACTTCGTTAGCAATTTTTTTTTGGTCTGATATTTTTCATTCATGTATGACTCGGCCTGAGGAGGTGACACTTCTCTAATTCTCCACTAGGTGGGGGTGTTGTCCTTTCAAATGGCCTTTGTGTTCATAAAAGAAAACTGGTGTAAAATAAGATTGTTTTACCTTTATGGAACAAAGCACATTTTTTTATTTATTGTTTTATAATTTAATATTGTCAGCNACATTTATGGAACAAAGCATGTATTTTTTTATTTATTGTTTTATAATTTAATATTGTCAGCACGTGTTTTTTTGATCTGTTATTTGTGAAAGTTGTTTATTTTTACTTGAATGCTATCAGCAAGTAGAAAATATTTTTAATCAGAACGTTCAGATCAAATGACTGAGGTTTATTTAATATTGTTTAGATTTTAGTTTAAATTTACATGTATTTATATGTAGGTTTTAATAATTTSTCAGTTTCCAAATGGTTTGTCTCAGTCCTGCAACAAAAATAATTATAATGGCTTTGATAATCAATGTAAATTAATTTTATTCACTAGTGAATGTAAGACAATATGYCATTAATATTCCAGATATTTTAGCACAAAAGTGACTGACAACTTTGTGCTGGTTGCATAAAGAGCACCATGCTAACATTTTACATCAATCTCACTTATAAACTGCAGGCATGGCTCAGTTGGTAGTACATAGCTACAGGTTAGCAAAGAGACTCTGGAAGTCAACACGTTCAGTTTTTAACTAAAGTTACAAAGTCTGTTCATATAAACTGATGAACTATTACCATTTATTTTTAATGCCTCAAATGAAATGACACAAAAGAAAAAAAAACCAGAAGGCACAACTTTACAAACAAACTGCTCATAGATGGACTTGTAGACTATTTTGTAATCAGTGGTTTGTTTTTAAATAGTTTTTTCYAAAACTCAAATAGTTTTAAGTACCAATGCCAATAATGGTTCTTCTAAAATACTTCCTCTTTTCCAATTTAGGAACATTTGCTTTCTAATATTTTTATATATACTAAATGTTCTGCACATGACTACCACATTATTATTTACATTTACATTATACAACAGATTATACAGAAAAAAAAAACACTCCTCTGCTAAAAAGTTCAACCGCAAGAATTAGCCGACAATGTTTTTTGGTTCACYTTGTACAGTGTTCATCATGCTTTTTCTTGTATGAAGCAGAGTTGTAAAGTAACCAAGTACAAATACTTTGCTACTGTACTTAAGTAGAAATTTTGGTTATCTGTACTTTACTTGAGTAATTATTTTTCAGCATACTTTTTACTTTTACTCATTACATTTTTACACACTTATCTGTACTTTCTACTCACAACATTATTTAAAAAGGTAAGAAGTAGAAAGTCGTTACTCCTATTTTATTCCGAGTTGTTATTGCTTAAAAAAACCTATCCTGATAAATTGTGTCTCCTTGATTGAGTGAATTTAATTGTGTTTGGATGAGAAGTATAAATATATACCATTCTGACACCCTGTTAGCTTGTACACAACCCATCACCGCTGCGTGCCGTTAGAAAAAATATTTTTTGGAGAAGTCACCTCCCAATAAATGCCATTTTGGAAAATATAACTGCTAACTTTTACTCAGTACTTTTACTTCTAATACTTAAGTAGATTTTGTGTCAGAAATTTACTTTTGAGACTTAAGCACAAAAAAATATCAGGTACTTAAAGACTTTTACTCAAGTAATATTTTTAGAGAAAGACTTTAACTTTTACCAAAGTACTTTTATGATAAGATACTTGTACTTTTACTCAAGTATCACTTTGAGGTACTTTAAACAACACTGGTATGAAGTGCTGAATGGACTCAGAAGTGGTTCCCTGCTGAGTTAGCCTAAGGGTTCACCTCAGATATTAAGACAAGCTCAACACAGACATCACGTCGCCCCACTCTCCTTCTGCTTTATGCGAAGGCTGATTACTTTTCTGCATCCAGCTCACTGAGGTTTTCCTCCTTGTTTGTCTTCAATAATGTAAACCCAAGATTAATATGTTCCATGTCATCATTTATGTTTGACCATCTTATGGAGCTGGCTGTCTTTTCCCCCTCTGTCTCTGGGCAGCTTGAATTACACATTTCAGGGCTGCTGAGCACCTTGTGCTTCAACGTTTTTTTTTCTTTCTTTTTAATCTAATAGTAATTAACTTAGAACTGCACAAGGTGTGAGCTAATGGAGGTTAATTAGACTGAGACTTTGAAACAATAAGTTTAAATATTAAAAACTTTATTAAAGCYATATAGTTGCCCACAGAACATGTCTTTGATATTTAAACACCCCGTGGCTCATTCATCTCCTACCAAGAGATTTATAATCTTAAACAAACGGTGCAAGGAGTGATAGAAACTGTCTGGATTTGGGTTTAATGTGCTCTTTAAACTATAAGTTTTGGCACTTTTCTTGAAAGAAAAAAAACCCCCATTAAATTAACTGAATGGAAAAAGTTGCACAACACAACAATAGAGCAAAATCACACAATTTCTACAGATGGGAYTGAAATGAGTTGGTTAGAATGACAGAGAGGGCCTGACGTTTTAAAAATAATTTAAATAAAATTACTAGTTAGTAAGTTATTTAAAAAATGCCATACTCGTGAAAGAACAAACTGAATAATTAAAGTTGTGTGTTTGATTAAAAAAAATCACTTGGTTAAGGCTACAGTCAATATACAGAAAAAAAGTTTGACAAATAAACAAAAACAAAACACACAAACCATAAAATGAAAATTCAAATCTAATCCAAAATGTGTCGTTATTTTCTCCCTCTAATAATCACTCCTTTGCCATATTTTGCAATAATATCAGTGAAAGTTTTCATCACTTGTTAAGTACTTGACCTTTAGCTTCTTAAGAGTTTAACAGTAAATAAATGCAACAACATAAAACTGCAGTTTGGCAGTTATGTTTCATCYGTGTTAGTGATGTTCAGTACCATTGATTTCCTGTCTGATTCTGATGCAGAATAAAAATCRGACTGTTCAGTGATACTGATCTGATGCTTTATGCAAATAAAYCTAAAATGTCTGGTAAATCCAAAAAAAAGAAGTGAATTAAATCACATGCTCTGCGATGGACGTGCCTGCCTCTCGCACAGTGACTGCTGGATATGGGCACCAATCACCCCCATGACCCTAAAAGGAAGAAGTATATAACGATATAATGGAATGGATTTYAAATCACAGCTTCATAAAGAATACAAGACATCTAAGTAATTTATTTAATTTATTTAAAAAAATACTGAGATAGCGTCCTCATTGACAGTATGATCAATCTGATACAACAGAAAAAACAGACTATCATACAAAATATGGGGAAATAATGTTTTAAACAATAAAAATAAAGTAAAAATAGTACAACCATTAATAAATTATTGTTTAGTTTTGAAGAACTACTATAAAAATGAAAACCTGCATCCTAATTTACGTAATGTGAACACATCGACAGACTGCACTTAYGCATTACGCACTTAACCAGGCAGAATTAAAAGTAGTTCCCACCAACTYTGTACATTTTAGATTACAATAAGTATCAATATTTTGATTTTAGAATCGATTTTAGAGCATAAAGTTCTGGTGTCTGTCAGTACCCATCTTTCCATTCATTAGCTTTATCTGCTTTTTTTACTCAGTGGTTGCTGGTGCCTGTGTCCAGCAGTCACTGTGCAAGAAGCAGGCTGCACCCTGGACAGGTCACGAGTCCAACTCAGGGCTGCATAGACATGAAGASGATAGACAACTATTCACGTGCTCACGACTGTTCTGTGTACAGAGAAAAGCCACGAATGCATGGCTCCACACACTTAAACTTCTTGCAGAAAAGCCCCAGCTGGGAGGTGAAGCTGCAGTTGTCTTGCTGTGGGGCGAAAGCTCTAACCAGCTGTGTCACCATGCACCTGTGATGACCTGTCCGGGGTGTGCTTCACCCCTCACCCAGTAACTGCTGGAGACAGGCACCAGCTCCCTGCAACCCTGAACAGGAACAACTTGAYGATAGTGGATGGATGGTTGTTGATRGAAGAAAATTGCAGATCTTATWTTGTGTTTCTGAACTGATGAATCATCTTTCTATGTGTGCAACCATGTATGGTAGAAAAATACTGTCACTCATAGGGAAATAATTCTAAGAAACTATAGGGTTTGGAGTTCAGTGTTCAGTAGTAATATACATTTTCATGCAGTAACTGATGCCATGCTTGTGTACCATTTGATTCATTATATTTTGCTGATGCAAACTCTGCTTTAGATTGAAGTGAAGCTTACTGTTGACTCCATCGTCTCATGGAGTCAACCTTTGCAATGAAAGCTGAATGATAGTAGAGTTAATGCTGCCTCAGAGGGAATCATCATATCATTTACGTTGCATTCAGATTCCGGGTGTAACGTCGAGTGGTGATCAACGGAGCGGCATGATACGCCACGTTTCAGGGCCACTGAGCAGCTTGTTCAGCTGACGGAGAGACAGACTCAAGACGGTGAGAGGAGGAAGAGGGCGGAAGAGATAAGACCAGGGTACCTGCAGACTGCCTGCAAAATAAGGGAATTTGTTTTAAATGATTTAGACCAAAGATTAAAAATTTACTGAGGTGAAACATTCATAGATTCCACATCTATCAACTCATTGCTTTACAACCAAACAATGTCATGTTCCAGTATTTTGGGTTGAAAGGTTCATTTTTCATGTCTTCATTAGTTATACAAGGGTTTTAAACATATCAGGAATTTCTGCAAGACAAAATTTTATGTTATTTAAAAAAATCATTTAAGAAAACAAATATTTGTTTTGATTTTCTGTATGCAGGAATAGTTGGTGCATTTTGATGTTAGGAATATTAAAATTTATCTGCATAAATTTCCCAGGAACAGAAGAAGTGAACTTGTATGACAACAAGCTGCAGAAAACAAAGGAAACAGTGTCCTTAATACTGACTGGTATGATTCAAGTGGCTTTATCTATATATATCTAATCATATATGGTTAACAATCAGAGAACTCATTTATCATGAGGTTTTTTTGTGCACAAACATAAAYAACAGTCAGCACTGGAAGACGAATCTAAATCCATAAAAGAAGGATTGCATGATTTTATAAAACCATGCAACTGTGATACTATAGCTTAATACTGCAATGATAAAATCATTTATAATAAAGCCACATTTTCCTCACTACTGTTGTTTTATTTCACTATCACAATATCAGCAATACTAAGCATTTCTGCTGTTATCATCTAAATTGACCAAAAAAATGAAAAGGCTCAATCTAATTGTCAAACATGTCACCATCATGCAGTTCGTGTGTCTGTTTTTTTTTAATGCAAAAAAACCTCAGATGCTCTTCTTCCAACTGAGTGTTCTTCTTTAAAGGAGACATATCCTGCTTTTAAATCCTTCTTTTTMACATTTAWAATCATTCAGTTGGGGTCTACTGTATATAAAGTGGAACTGCAATGCTTTGGTCTGAATTCCTCTTGTAACTCCACAARCCCCTCTTTCACCCCTTTTTATTTTTATGTTGTCTCTTTAAATCCAAAGGAGGTTCTTCACACCCCACCCACATCCATTGTCCATTCTAGTTTGATAAAGGGGGTTACAACTATATAGTGGTGCATGGACTTTTTATTTACATATTAAACAGTGTCAACAACAGAAGACTTGTTCATCCAGCCTTGTTGGAGCCAGAGTCTGACCCAGAGGAAGGGAAAATGAAGTTGACCAAATTGTAGTTGGTAAATCCAGACCTTATTTGGCCGTTCTGTCGCAAATTCTGTGGCCTAATTGTTCAGAAAACATCATAAAAAATAGAGAAAACTGACAAAAATGACTTTTATAAAATAGTGGTTCTTCAGTGTTCAGGTCAGTCTTAGACGATGATGTGGATGATGCAAATTTATGATGTCTTTCCGTCTCTTCTCACTACTCACTGACTTTTATGACACTTTATATAAATATGTGTAGATTATGAAATCATAAAGATAGAAAAATGCACACACTTTCATAAAGAAGTGTTTGTTTTTGAGYATGGCAGAGGTTCAACATTTCCAAGCAGTCCCTAAAAAGAAGCTACAAAAACAATGACATTACATTGCATAATAAAAATACAGCACTAAAATTATTTCCATAGTTGCTGTAGTGTTGACACAGGCCTGATTACACCCACTTGCCGTGCTCTTTGCAAAACCATTGACAGATTTAATTATTTGACTTGTAAAAAATAGAGCATAAAATTTTTGTTTTCAAGTGGTGGGTAGAAATTGAAATGAAGCGAAGATAACTGGGATCCTTTGGATAGCCGTGGGTGTCCTGCAGCGGTCGGTGTGGGGAAGCCAAATTGAATCCCCCTGGCTCAGGGTCATGGCACAGTTCAGATGTTTATTGACTAAAYGTCAACTGCCCAGGTGAACATGATTCACAACTCAGAGGAGCCAAATTCAACAATCCATCACCTAGAGGAACATTCAAACAGCACACAGCTTAGTTCTCAATACCAAACCGCACCTGATATCCATCCATCCCTCCATCCATCCATCCATCCATCCATCCATCCATCCATCCATCCATCCATCCATCCATCCATCCATCCATCCATCCATCCATCCATCCATCCATCC
>NW_013954389.1:0-13248 GCF_001266775.1 Austrofundulus limnaeus | reverse complement strand
AATAAATGAATACCTTATTTTTAGTCCTATTTCAATGTCTGATCCCCCTTTCTAGTATAACTAAATTTCATACCACTTCATTTATTTTTATTTTAACTTTTAGTTTATTATATACTGCTTTAATTGATTTAATAAACACTGAATGAAGTCCAAATTTGTTTATAGTTTAGAATAAAAAAACAAATATTTCGAAATAAGACAAATATAAATAAATGAATACCTTATTTTTAGTCCTATTTCAATGTTTGATCAGAGAAAACTCAGAACCACTCAAGTATAGGTGTTAAAAATGATACATTCATGGTCAAATTTTAACAATTAGATCACAATTTATTAACACAACTATTCTGCACCAAGACCACCATCATGAATTAAACATCTTTTTTTTTTTTACCAGTCACATCATGAGCTATTCTTATTGGCAGATTTAATTTAAAAAGTCCACAACTAAGTGATCAAAAGCAGCAAGTTCCTCATTTATTTACCTGGTAACTACTCAAAAACAAACATAAAACATGTCTTTCTTACCAGTTTGAGTTTGGTGAGGACTGGATGTTCCCTCAGTGAGTTGTTAACTACGTACTGCAGCACAGGATCTGCATTTCCTTTACTGTGGCTTTTCCCAATGAGGGCAGACTTTCCCACATCTGCTCAATAAAACATAAAAGCAGCAAAATATCATTAAATTGTTACTGTTAGACACATATTTGTGTGTTAGCTATAATTTACCTGTGAATATGACAGCCAGTCCAATGCAGAGGATTATTTTAATGTCTGCAGACATTCTGTTAGAGGGTTAAGATTTTGAGAAAGAAAACCTGACACAGCTAGATCTGTCACCTCTTTTGTACTCACATTTGTTTACTTGGGTTGGACTTTTAAAGGGGACATATTGATTTTCAGTTCTGTTGCAAAACGAGAAATTTTACTGTTTTACACAGTTTAGGAAAATTGAATACTTTGAACAGTTGAGCAGTAGTCTGTTAACAGGAAAAATGATTTTAAAGTGTATCTTTTGTAATAAAATGAAAACAAATGTTTAATTGACAAAAAGTTATTTAGGATTTTTATATTGCTTCACACTTTTTTAGTTCATCACAGTTTGTCGCTGGTTTTACCTCCTGAGACCCAGAAGAAAAAAAGTTTTGGTGTTTAGATTTTTTTTTCACGTTTTACGTATTGAGGTTGAAAGAAACATATTGCAACTTTTTTTTTCATAAATGTTATTTATTTAAATTTTACCCAATGTCTCTTACAATGGGCATCGTGTCTTGCTTGATATAAAATTTTTCTTTACATAATGATTATTTAAAACTGATAAATTACATTTATTTTTATTTTATAAATACTTAAAACAGATTTACACTTTTTGAAATTTATAAACAGACAAAACAGTTGAAGAAATGGCTTTTAGAAGTGCTTACATAACTAATCACATGTTTAAGTACTCTTGCTGGTTTGTGTATTCTGACATTTTCTTCAAAAATGCTATTTTCTTTGTACTGATTACAGTAATCAGTTAGCCTTGGAAATTGTGCCCCTTGCTTTCCTGCAAGGGAGTCTCCTCCACAACAGGGTTGAAACTATGTTGACTGAAAAAAGAGAATTATACATTAACGTAATGCAAAATGTGTAATTACATATTTAATTGCCATTACAAAACTTTACTTTATTGTGTCAATGTGTTATAAATTTTAAAAAGTTGACATTTTTCACTTGCACTCATTATTACCAATAAATTCCATGACCCTAACTTACATATTACTTTTCATCAATATTAGCTGGCTTCATGTTGTTCCTCTTCAGGACCCACAAAAACTGTTATGTCTTGCTCTGAACTTTCACATACCTGCTCTACTATCTGGCCTTCCTCCTCATCATCTCCTGACAGCTCTCCTTCCACAACACTCATTAAATCATTTCTGCATCATTCAGTCCTAAACTTTCCAAGGCATGAAAAGTGGTTAAGATCGTCATTAGCAAGTCCCACTGTCCCCAACAAAGGACACTGGATAAAACTTTTATTTTTACAGGGTTAATAATATTGTACATTTCTAAAATTGTACAAACGTAAAGGGCAGACTTTCATACTAATAAGGAAATGTCATTTTTTGCAATATAAATAATTTTTGAAAAGAAATTTATCACTTACCTACCCTGTTGCCTTAAAATGTTGATATGGGGATATGCGCCATTTTAAAAAGGCAAGTGCATGTGCTCTGATAGTCACATGACCACAAATGTGACATCAATAGAAAGCCCAGGATGTCCTCTTTACAGCACAGTGGGACTAACATAGTTTGCAAGTGTAATGTTTTAAATACAGGGCATGTCCCCCGCAGGGGACAAAAATGAATTGATGGTTAAAACCTGTGATGCTGCCCTCTGGTGGCGGTACAATGAAATTATTTAATGCATCTTTACTGCTTTGTTGCTCCTGGTTAAGTCTAAATTAGTTTATTGAGTTTGTGTATTTTTTTTTTTCATTTTTTATTATATTGGATAACGACATGAACATACAGCACTGCAGTCTGATTCACCAATGTTTTAAAATATGTTTTGCGACAGAACTGAAATTTGTTGTGATTTAATAGAGGTTTTATGGAGAGAATTGTCAGAGCATTTAAAGATGAATTTTTTTGTTATTTAAAAAAATCCCATTATAACAGTTTTCAGTAAGTAAGCATTAGCAAGTGCACAACATAATGGCTTTTGTGAGCAGTTTGATTGCGTCTGGAAGGATTTTTTATTTATTTCTTTGCTTAATGACAACTGCTTTTTCTTAGTCTAAATCTTGTATCAGACCCTTATTAGAGGGACAATATTATTTTTACTCAACATCCTTTTTTTCTATAAACTAAGTCTTAGGATACTTCAAAAGTATGCAGCAATTTATAACATCAAAAAAGCTAAAGTATTTCTTTAAATTAAAATTTGTCCAATCAAACCAAAGTTGACACAAATCAGAGAGCAATTAACACAATTTACTTAAAGTGACTGTAATTGTAGCATTGTAATGCTTTAAAGCAGGGGTGCCCATGCTTTTTCCCCGAGAGAGCCAAAATGAAAATCTATCCAAGGGTTGTGGGCCAAATTCAATATAATACATGAAATGCAAATACTTTTTTTTAAGTAAAGTTTTTTAAATTATGATTACCGGTAAGCTAGAAGCCAATGCGGTGGCCCACATTTTGTTTGTTTGTTCTTTTAGCCGGTGCACTTGGAGAATATTTGAGATATGATCGGGCAACAAAGCTCATTGAACGTTTCATATGTTGATAAAATCTGAGTATTTTTGGTCTTATAAAGGGTTCTACCCTACATGTGTGCTGAAATATAATCTAAAAACTGTATCTCATTTAGTTACTTTATTTCATGTTTAATCTTAATATAAGTGAAAGATAAAGTCTTAATTTTCTGCTTCTAAGCTCAGATAAGACAGAGGTTATGGTTCTTGAACCTGACCCTCTTAAGGATCAACTTTGCAGCCTTTCACCTCCTCTGGATGGCATTAATCTGGCCTCCAGTTCTAATGTAAAGAACCTTGGGGTTATTTTTGATCAGGACATGTCTTTTAACCCCCACATTAAAAATGTTACCAGGACCGCCTTCTTCCACCTGCGTAATATCACTAAAATTAGAAATATTTTGTCCAAAAATGATGCAGAAAAACTGATTCATGCATTTATCACGTCTAGACTGGATTACTGTAATTCTTTATTATCTGGGCATCTAAAAAATTCTTTAAGAAGTCTTCAGTTAATCCAAAATGCTGCTGCAGAGTTTTAATGAGAGTTGGAAGGAGAGATCATATTTCTCCAGTTTTAGCTTCTCTCCACTGGCTCCCTGTCAAATTCAGAATAGAATTTAAACTCCTAACAACCAAGCTCCATCATATATTAAACATCTTATTGTTCCATACTTTCCTAACAGAGCACTTCGCTCTCAGACTGCAGGTTTACTTGTGGTTCCTAGAGTTTCTAACAGTAGAATGGGAGGCAGAGCTTTCAGCTCCTCTCTTGTGGAACCAACTTCCAGTTTCTGTCCATGAGGCTGACYCTCTGTCTACTTTTAAGATTAGACTGAAGACTTTCCTTTTTGATAAATCATATAGTTAGACTTAGGTTTCATGAATTATTCTTCATTTCTGCTGCTATGGACTTGGACTGCTGGAGCACAAACTGACCACATTTCCTCACTCTGCTGTTGTCTTTAGTCTCTGTTCTCTACATGTTTATTGTAATTATTTCGATCATGTTTTTTCTTTGTCTTCCAGAAGAAGGTGCACCTGGACCAGTCCCGGACCAGTTCTTCTGTGTTTGTTTGTGTCTCTTTCCTGTCCCTCAACCAGCTGGTCGAGGCAGATGGCCGCCTGTCCTGAGCCTGGTTCTGCTGGAGGGTTCTTCCTGATTAGCAGGGAGGTTTTCCTCTCCACCGTTTGCTCAGGATGGGAGACTGTGATGAAGTGATTCAACACAATCTGCTGGTTTCTTCTTTAGATTATTCTTTTTCAGTGCCCTGAGACAACGTATGTTGTGACTTGGCACTATATAAATAAACTTGAACTTGAACTTGAACTTAAAGTCAGCAGCATGAGTGAAAACTATCTGCTGTCTCTTACATAGCCATTGGGCCAGTGGATGGATTGACTGTCAGTGGAAATACAGCGTTTCTGCAGACGACAACAGATTACAAACTAATAACCAGCGCCACTGGTGGGCACATCAAATGGCTTGGTAGGCCAATTTTGGCCCGCGGGCCCCACTTTGGGCACCTCTGCTTTAAAGGTACATTTAGACAAGTGCAGCATTTCCAAGTATAGAACATACAGTTCCACTCAAAAAGTTTGGACACATCCACCCACTGTCATACATCACACTGTCTTACAGTGAAGGTTGCTATGTTCGGAGCAGGTGATGTGACGTACCTCTCTGCAGCAATTAGAACAAGAGTCTGTCAGGAAAAGGGCGGGGAAAACAGGGAACAGTTCTAAAGTTTTTGAGTGCTGAAACAATTTAATTTATGGCCTGCGAGTTTATCCTAAGCTTTACCTTTGATAAATGTTTATTTTGTGGCACATTTCTTCATCTTATGGGGAAGACGGAACATCAAAAAATAGGACTGGGTTACTGCTATTTAAGCTAGGACACAATTTTATCAAGATGGGAAGGAGGAACCCGGTTCCTATATGAGCCCTTATTAAGACAGAACTGGAATAATCTGAAGGTTTACAGAAAGTGTTTCTTTTCATTTTCAAGTTTGAAACTTTCTTTGAGCGTATATCTGGATGATTTAAAGTTTAATGAGCCATTGTTTCATCGAGCAAGACTGTTGGGGTTGTTTCTACAAGCCAGACTTTTAGATCTTCTCTTCTTGTAACTTCAGAGCAGGAGCGCGGGGAAGTCGGCGTGTAGCCAGGAATGTTCAAAAAGGAATTTTGGGGATGTGAGTGGGATGCAGTGCCTCTCTTAGGACACTAAGCTTCCTCTGTCTATTCCCTAATTACAAATGTGCAGAGACAAACAAACAAAAAAAAAAACACACACACACACACACGCCGGCAACAAGAACACATCACTTAAATGAGCCGTGACACAAACTGTCTCTGAAAGAAAAAGAAAAAAATGTTTGAGTTGTGGCGAGGAAAGGAAGAGGATGTCTCAAAGTGTGCACCCGGTTCTGTTTAAGTCCTCTTGATGAAAATGAGATGCCGTGTTTCTTCTCCACCATCCTCACCCTTCTTTCTCTCTCTCCCCTCTGTCTCCTACTGCTTCAGGCCTCCGCTCATGTGATGCTAATTGTTTCTGCTACTCGTGCCAAGTACCTACTCTTCCCCAGCACATTCTACAGACAGGCCCTGGTCCCTCGGCTGCTTTTTGTGTCTGTTTAAGGAATAAAAAAATAATAATAATAAAAAAAATGTGCACTGCCATCTGTGGCGGGCACACCACCGTTACCCCAACCCCCCTCCTCCTCCCGGCTGTGACTGTCATAGTGTTACAATGATGCACATTCACGTACTCTCTCAGAGGAAGAAGAAGAAGAAGAAAAAAAAACACAAGCAAGGAAACAAATTTGACACATAAACTGCTAATATGAAACAAAATAATGCAAGAGCTTCTTCTTTTGATGTGTTGAGCATGTGGGGAGCAAGACTGTGTACATTTGAGAGAGGATTTAAAAGTTTCCCTAGCATGCAGAAAAAATAAATTAGGGTATTTTGTTGTTTTTAAAAATCTAGGTCTACCTTACGTTAAAGTGGTGGCTTAGATCATTCCAAGTGGGATACGTTGGAAAGCTTATGAAGAATTCATACTTTACCTGGTTTATGGCTTTTTGAACAGCCTCAGTTGGAAGAAATAGAGTTCAATTTGACTGTACTGAGAAGCTATAGCAGCTATCCTACGAGAAGCAAGGCCAAAAACCCCTGATGCACTGCTGTTTCAGTGCACATCATCACAACTCATGTGCATGCTGTATTGTCATCAGCATCGTATTGCACTTTTCTTTTTAATAAAGTTTGATGGTTATTTAAAAGCCTAAAATGCTACAGAAGCTCTATGTCAGGGGTGTCAAACTCCTGTCCTCGAGGGCCGCTATCCTGCATGTTTTAGAGGTTTTCTTGCTCCAACACACCAGATTTTGATCGCTGGGTAATTAACAGGCTTCTGCCCAATTTGAAGAGTTAATTCAATCACTGAATCAGGTGTGTTGGAGCTGGAAAACCTCTAAAACATGCAGGATAGCGGCCCTCGAGGACTGGAGTTTGACACCCCTGCTCTAAAACATGCAGGATAGCGGCCCTCGAGGACTGGAGTTTGACACCCCTGCTCTATGTCTTAGACTTGGATGTTTATTTGTCACTAAAATAAATATTCATAGGACAATTCGCAGTGAAAAGTTTTGTGCTATGCTCTTAATTGTGCAAATAGGTTGGATAAGAAATGCAAATATTACAGAATGTAAAAAAAAACCCAACAAACAAATAAATAAAAGTAGAGCATGTAAGGATTCATAGAGGTATTTAAGTGGGTCAGTTGTTATTAAGTCTGAACAGCTTTTGGGAAAAAAAACTCCTCATCATTCTTGAGTCCTATATCCAGTGCAGCCTGGGACACCTCCTACAGGAATATTATAATATCAAACGTGTAATTCAAAATTAAACCGGATTATAAAATAGCGTTTACATGAGCTATCATAGCATTTTTGAGACTGAAAATGTTTAATGATGACTGCGATCCTCTTTGATTTTAGCCCCTGCTTGGACAATTTTTAGCTCTTCAATCCAGGATCATTTTTTTTCCTACAAATCTGAGTTCATTTAAAAAAAAAAACCCAACTAATAATTCGTAATCTTTCTACTGAACCCAACTTCAAAAGATAAGAGTTATGCCTTTTAAAAAAAGCATTTCAGTTTTCAAGCATAAAAGAGAATAGCAAAAGTTACAGGAGTTGGAGTTATCGGTTCACCTTTTAGTATCTCATTTTGTCCAGCAAGTGGCAGTGTTGTTTAGCAAGTCTGCACTCTTTCCCTGTAACCAAACTTAAACACAAGCGGATGAAGTCAAAGAGATGCAGGCCTTCACTCCCACTGTTTGGACTGTAATATCACTTCCCTCTTATTGAGCTGACCTGTGACACCGTCAGAGGACCATACAGGCCACAACGGCTGTTACATCATCCACACATTCATCGCCGGGGAAACAGTTTCCCCTGCGCTTCAAACGACAAGAGTCAGCTTGGCAAAATCTCAACAGTCAGATAAGCGCGCTTGAATATTAAGTGATGCTAATCACAACTGAGAGACCGACGTCGAGACAGCTGACAGACAGTTCTCAGCATTCAATTGACGTCCTCAGATTTGTCCTCTGTTTGACGGCAGCGTCTCCAAACATGACAAGTCTGTTTAAAGCTCAAGCGCACACACCAGTGTGCACAGTTAGACATGAACTGACACTTATTTTACTCAAACTGGGCCACTGTGTGTGTGTAGTGCAAGACTCAGACCACTCTTTTTTAACCACACACACACACACACACACACAAAACAACAACCATAAACAGTTTATATAGGCCATTCCAAGGGTTGCTGAATAGAGATGAGGGTGCAAGAAAATATTCCCATAATAATCAGAAAATCTGGATTTACTGCATCTGCATTAAGCTACATTGTATTCTGGAAGGAGAACGTTGAGGATAAGCCCTTCAGTTCATTATCATCCTCTCTTTGTGTATCCAAGCCAGGCAGAACAAAGCAGTGGATCTGCTTCTATGGAGAAAAAAAAAAAAGGAAAAACAGAAATGAATGGCAGGTGTGGTTGTTTGACTTTCAAATCGCCAAGGCATCTATTCTATTAACCTGCCGTGTAAATAAATACAGAATTCAATTTCCATGGAGTCACGCAATAAGTTGACAGTCCTCAAGAAGATCAAACAGGCTGCTCCGGGGCACGTGAGCCGCAGTGAAAAAAACAAAACAACATTAAAAAAATCCTGGGGTATGTGAAAGGTGTTGACACCTTGAGCAACCCACAAAAAGAGACAAATGTCATATCCTCAGAAACAATTACCGGGTGAACCCCTGCTTTTAGAGCGGCAGTTCTTCCCGCTTCATTCTGCATGAGGCAGAGCTTCTCCTGCAACAGCTCATAATGACTGTCAGTCTTCATTGTCTGGGAAAGAATTACCTACCAGGAGCAGACCTGCCCATTTCACAATCATCTCAAATGTGCACACAAAAAAACACATGTGTATTCGCTCATCTTCATAAACGCGAGCTCCATCCTTGCCTCAGTTCCTGTTCAGAGTCGCCGTGTCCTCCCTTTCTATTAGTCTCACTCTCATCTGATTGCTCTGTCCCATTGCGACTGCACTTGAGGCACTAATGATAATGTTTTAACTCAGACCAATTTGCTATTGCAATCAGACTCACTTAATTGAGTTGATTATAAGCATCCAGGCTGAGATGACCCCTCTGGACTTGGAAAAAAAAAACAGCTGAAAGAAGAGGAGGGTGTGGATGGAGGAAAGGATTTCCTCAGGCATTCCATCACTGCACAATAGGCACATAGAAGATGACTGTTCAGAGGGATGAGCCGAGGCATATGTGCGTGTGTGAGTGTGCACATGACAGTTCTTGCATGTATGTGTGTGTGTTTGTGGGGGGGTGTTGGGAGATGGGGCTTGAGGAGACCAGGCCTTTGGGGAGGTGTAAAGGAGGAGGAGAGAGAGGGGTGGGGGGTGTTTGGGCTTGGGGTTCGAAATCACAGCTCAGCTTGTGTAATAGACCCGGACACACACCACATCTGAAGTTAATCCAATCAGGGAGAAACACGACGCTTTCATCCGCTCAAGACACACAAACATAAGGTCAAGAGCAGCTTGTATTAGAGCGATGATGTCAGGGAGAAGTGGTGTAGATAATTGACTTTCGGCATGTTTAAAAGGCTGGGAGAGATGGAGGGAAACAGAAAAGGGTTTGGCAGCAGGTCTGGTCAAACAGATGTGAAGGGAAGACCCAACGAGTTATCAGAAGACTGAAATCTGCTGATTATTGTTTACTTGGACTTTATGAAAACAGCCAGTTTATACAGCAAGTGTTAAAATTTCTTATGATTGACAACAAAATATCTTAATAAGAGTAAATAAAATTGATTATTTAAGATGTTTTGTATGTGTTTTTTAAGCTTCTTGTAGTTGTTGTCAAGTGGCAAAAACACATTTTTGTACATAACAGAAAAAAATCAGATACTTGATGACAAATTATCTATAAATTAGTTTAAGATAATCATGTCCCTAAAATATGACAAACACCATAACCCAAGTTCCATCGTACTTATGTTATATTTCATGCAAAAAAAAAACACCACCATAGTCTTTGTTCTCAGAACTTTATTACGTTCAGTGTTCCTTCAGTGCGTACTGAGCTTGGCAAAAAATACTTTCTCCTTTTCTGACCTCCTACACCTGGAACAAGCTTCAGCAGGACCTTGAAGCTCTCCAATCTGGTCACACTTGGGGAGTTTAAGATTTTAATAAACAGATTTGAAAATTTGTCCTTAAGCACCTGCACTTGTTTGATGATGTATGGTATTGATTTTTAGAAGTGTTAAGTAAATTGTGTTATTATTGCTTTTATGTTCCTTTGTTGTGTTGGATGTAACAGGTCTCTCTTGTAAATGAGACAATGAGTCTCAACAGATTTTCCTGTACAAATAAAGGATAAATAATAATAATAATAATTATACAACATAATCTAACTTTTTAATTTTTTTTTCAAATAATTGTTTTTTACTGATGCTTTTGCTCGGATGCTGCACAAAGATTGCTGAGACAGGAAAAAAAGTTTTGATTTTCTTGTCAAGATGCACACGTGTTTTTATCGCTACTGTATTAATATAAAAAAGAAGCTAAACATGCATGTGTGTTTAGCTGAAGGCATTTTAGCCTCTACTTTTTTCAGTATATAATTATAATCTTCATGCACGCTGCCACATTTCGAGCCAACGTTCTAGCGGTAAACCTGGAAGAACGTAAACACGTATCTGCAAGAACTTGTTTGGAATATAAAAATGGGGGACAATCCACGCAGAGCTGTGCTGCGAATTGCACAGTTTTATTTACAGGAGAACAGGACACAGTAATGAGAGACACTGAGCGCCGTGCCGTTATATCTGGGGATAGAAAGCAAATGTGCTTTTGAGAGCCAAGTATACTGGTTCCTTTCATAGGCGACTTGGTTCCACCCATGATTGAATGCAACATTCTAAAAGGACTATTTACTCTTTTCATTTCCTCTTGTGTATAACAGACGAAGGAGCGTGTGGCTTGCTGTATAAAAACAGGACCTGGCCTAATGTTGCATGAAGACCATGGTGAATTCATATTGATGGGAAAGCAGCCTCTGAAGCCCAGCAGCCATGATTTTTTCATAAGCCACCGGGAACAAGAAGTCAGTCAGCTGACAGGTGCTAACACTGGCAATTGTGCCGTGGATAAGAGATGGGACATGGAGAAAAGAGGCAGAGAGGAAGAAAAAGCAACAACGGGCTCCTCTTTTCTGAAGCACTTCCATGTGCAGAATGTGCGTTGTGTTTGCTCCCTGCACCCTGTTCCTTTTCTATAGCTGGAGAGGATTTTACGGAGGAGACTGTGTAAACACCAGAATGCATGTCAAATATGATGAGTCTTGATAGCTGTAAAACATACCCAAGGACTTCTCCTCACTTATTATCTACAACCAGAGCCCTGGAGCTACGTCTGCATCCTTCTGCCTTCCCTCCACGCATGTCGCGCCACAAGTCCCTCTCTGGAAACCATTGATTATTTTTGGCATGAACCGGGAAGAAAGAGAGGTGTGATTTCTTTTGTGCCTTCCCCGAGAAAGAAAAGAAAACAAAAGAAAAAAAAAACAATCAGCAAAAATAAATATTTTTGCGAGCACGCTGTAGCCACAAGAAAATACGAGCACATTGGGGAAAAATAAAGATGATGGATTTGCTAGTTGACGTGTGCGTGTGTTTGAGCTCGTGTCGGGGTTTTTTTTTTTTTTCCGGCTGCCACGGTTGGTGTGCCGTTTGCTGTTTATGCGCGTTGTCGCTTCTGAACTGTACATCCACTGGAATAATGTTATCTGCAGGTAATTGTGTGCCTGTGTTTGCCACGGCTCTGGGTTGTGTTGTGTGAGGCAGAAGGACCGCTCGTTGAGGAGAGCGACTGAAGCTGCAGGCGGCGCGAGGCTCCGGGGAACCACTTGAGATTGCAGGCAGAGGGACTGATAAGGCAGCTGGCCATTCATCAGGCCAGATGAAGGCAGTATAGTTGACTGGAGGAACCCAGGCATCGCCCCAGGATGGCTGTCGGCCTCTCAGTGGAGACCTGTGACTAACACATGCGAGCAGGCATGCGTACGCACAAATAGCTGAAGAATGGGGGGAGAGGGCAGGATGAATGGACTGGGAGGAGGTATAGGATTCAGGACTCGGGAGAGGAGTACGAACAAAAAAAAATAAAAAAAGCATAATGGACCTCCAGGAGCCCATCTCTTCAGAGCTACACTCCACAATTGAGGCTTCTGTCTGGGGTGCGCATGGCCCTCTCTGCTCCAAAAACATCCATCAGACAGATATTACTGCAATCCAGAGGTGATACATTAGCCTAGGTGCCATGGGGACAGCGTGTGCTGCTGATGGATTCCTCTAGAGCTCTCTGCCACCGTCACAGAGGCCTCTCAGGAAGAGAACTGCTGCAGCACGGCTCACAGTTTGAATTTATTCTGCAGTAATAGTCTTTGTATTTTATTCTTAATCATACCACCCAGAGGATGGAGACACATTTACACCTAAGAAAGCACCACTAAGTTGCACACTTATGAAAGCAATACATTACTTAAGCACTTATGCCAGCCAAAGAGGAAAGATGAAGCTACTTTAGAGTGCTGCTGGTGTGTTTATAAGACAATATTAGTGTCTCACTGGTGCTTTGATAGAGCTTGTACCATCAATTTGCACAAAGACTCCATCTTTGCTTACATAAATCCCACCTCAGGGTTATTATGAATCTGATTTATTTGCTCCGCTTATGTTTATTATTGTGTTTTATGATTTATATTCTGTGTTAAATGCCATCAATAGGACTAAGGAGCATGTGCGGCTCATCCTCCAAGGATGGTTTATGGAGCAGCGTGAGCCAATAAACAGGCAGCCGCAGCCTTTTTTTGGATGTACATCACTGATGTTTTATGCGTGATGAATTCAATAGTTTAGCACAGGTACGAGGCCAAGTGGTAAGCTTTGACAGGACATCTTGGAGGCAGCTGTGAGAAACGATTGAGCTGTGGGGTTGAGCTTGATTAGCTGTCGCGGTTTGGTCAACTGGACAGAGTTCAGCGATCTTGGACTAACAAACAAATGTAGTTTTGAAGCCGCACATAAATGTTGTCAAACAAAATGAAAAGCAGACAGCTCACCAAGAACAGCAAATTGATTTTTATCACCGAGACACTAAAGAATGACATGCTGTCTACAAAATACTCTATTGTCTGCCAATAATCTGAAAATAAAGCAAACTTCTGTTAGATTTTCAAACAATAAATCATTGCGTCAGTTAACATACAATTTACAAGTGAAAAAAAAAAGACGGCTTTACTTTCTGCTGACAAAGTTGCCCAAGGAAAGACTTCCTTCTTTCTGCCTCCTTTCATTTCAATTTGATTTGTATATATATATTTTGCTTTGAATTATATATATA
>NW_013954388.1:30162-30694 GCF_001266775.1 Austrofundulus limnaeus | reverse complement strand
CACACACACACTTTTTGGTTGCCATTAGACACACTGTAATTAACCATCCACTTGCTCATTTCTCCTTGGAGATGTAGCAGGGGTGGGTTCTCAATGGGTTCAAGAAATGAAATGCGCAGGAGGAGAGGAAGCTGCTGTAGCTACTGTTGCTCTGAACTAATAAGATTTTGTGAAGAGGTAATGTGCTCGCCTTACAGGAACTCTGGACAGCAGCATGAATAGATAAATGAGAGGTTTGTGCTGCTTTCGCACCTCATTGATTTGAACACAGTTGTTCCTCTAATCCACCTGACCACAGAAATCAGTTTAATGCCTGCGAGTCTTTCTGGCAGT
Organism: Austrofundulus limnaeus; assembly: GCF_001266775.1. Taxonomy (NCBI): domain Eukaryota; kingdom Metazoa; phylum Chordata; class Actinopteri; order Cyprinodontiformes; family Rivulidae; genus Austrofundulus; species Austrofundulus limnaeus. Next base: position 30,361 of record NW_013954388.1, on the reverse strand, counting down.
CACTTTCACTCACGCTTTACAAAATCAAATAATTAAGAAAAAAGAAGAAGTTTTAAATGAGTCACTTTTCTCAAGACTCATAGCTGATGCATCTGTCAGCTTGGCTGTTTCTGTGACCCGCAAAAAGAAAACATTAGACAGACAGACAGACAGACAGACAGACAGACAGACAGACAGACAGACAGACAGACAGACAGAC
>NW_013954388.1:24642-29162 GCF_001266775.1 Austrofundulus limnaeus | reverse complement strand
TAGTAGTAGTAGTAGTAGTAGTAGTAGTAGTAGTAGTAGTAGTAGTAGTAGTAGTAGTAACATTCACATAATATGTGAAAGTGTTCATTTTGTTGCAATGTGCTCTTGGTCTTTTCACATAAAAATGTTTTATTTATAAAGATGTTTAAATTAATTTAAAAATCCCCATTAAAATATACAGACACTGTTTTAGTAAACTTGCTCTATAGTTGCTCTTCAGTCAAGCAGAAGCCAAAAACAATAATATATATTTGCAGTTATTCATTCCTTATGTTCACTGACAAAACAGAATACATAATAGTTTTTGTAGAATTTCACATGTAGCGGTTGGAAGGTTGTAGGTTTTATAAAAAGTATAAAAAAGTACAGAAATTTATGTCAAAAGATAGTCCAGTTTCATATGTTTAGCCAAAAGTCATCCACTAGAAAGTGTAACATTTACATCTGAATAAAGAGCACCTCATAAAAGGCTTTTAAAACTGTGCGATGTAGCCTACTGAGGTATACAGTTTTAAACGCTTCAGTCTTTCAGTAGTTTGACTCTTGCGTGCATTACTCCTTTTAACCTCCAGGGGTCAGCACTACAACGAGAACCTTGTTTTTTTTTTTTTTTTTTATCATAAACACAATCTTCACTTCCGGGTTGGAGTTATCAAAGAACGCTAGCTTTTTCACATTTTTAGCTCAGGGAATTACAGCACAAGTTGCTGAGAATCGGTAAGCTATCTATTTGAACATTAGTACTTTTACTTAGACTTTCATATTTACATGTTTTTGAGGGACTATTGGGGGAAAAACATCGTGCATTATTAAAGAAGAAGCGAGTGAACTGAAACAAGATGCTAACACTTTGCTTTGTTTCATACATTCTTGGGGCGCGCTGAGTGGTTCTAGTATTATTAGCCTTGGATGGGGGCTTTATCAATAACAAGCATACTCTTTATATTGAAATGTTTGTGTCAGTTGTTAGTTTTTGTTTTCCTTTCTTTTTCTTTTTACTTTTTAGTTAGCGGTTAGCCTGTTAAACCATCCAACGGGATGTCAGCGAAGCGAAGACGAGCCACTTCTCCGTGCAGCAGCGTCAGCGGTGGGGCAGACCCCGACGATAATTCATCCTCGACTCCTGGAAGTGGAAGAAAAAGAAGAAAAATTTCCAATGTTCCTCCTGTTGATACTGTAAAACACACTTTTCYTGCTTGTAAATGCTTGTGAAAAACAACAGCCTCCAGCGTATACTGTATGTGGAAGTTGTAATTGGTATTTTTTTATCTTTATCTTTTAGATTGCTGTTTGTCATGAGCTGTTTAATGCTGTCAAAGACTACAAGGATCATCACGGGAGGCAACTTTGTGAAGTTTTCCTTCGGGTGCCAAAAAGGAGGTATTTACAATCAATTTAGATGATGACAGAATACTGTAAAAAAATAGTCTACGTTCCAAATTAAAAAATGGTACATTTAAAATCTCGTAATTATATTAAAATTTTAGTTGAAAATTAGTCAAGATGCTCAAGATGATGGCATCACCACAAGAAATAACAATAAAGCATGTGTTGTGATTCTATATAACAATGAACAAAGAGAAGTGAAGTAAGTCTCATTTTTTTATTTTGCAGGAATCAGCCTGATTATTACGGAGTGATCTCACAGCCAATTGATATGACAAAGATTCAATACAAACTGAAGTCAGAAGAGTATACCGATGTGGAGCAGCTTACTGCAGATTTTCAACTTATGTTTAATAATGCACGATCATTCTACAAGGTAGTTTATTTTTAATGCATTCATTACTTTTATAATAAGTCTGTACATGTTTTTAAAATCATGTTTAAACCTCCTATAGCTACTCATTTAGATTTTTTCTTAACACCAAAGTATGTTCTGTGTGGAAAGTTTGAGCAAAGTCGCATGGCTGCTAGTAAAAAAGTAAACACTTTTTGGTGTGAGGTAGAAGCTTAAATGTGAATTTAATGGTGTTCAGTCTGAACTGAATGTCTTTTTTTGTTTAATGATTCAGAGTGACAGTGAGGAGTATCAAGCAGCATGTAAGCTGTGGGGAGTATATTTGCAAACAAGGAATGAGTTTGTGCAGCCTGGAGATGGGGATGATGAAGATGAAGATGGTGATGATGTGGTGGACAATCCAGGAGCTGAATATGAGGTAAGTTCTTGTTGCTTATATTCACTTCATATTGTCATTCAGACTTRACATAAATGTGCAAATCATAAAATTAGAACCTTTTTTTTTTTTTTTGAACAGTAAATCTGTATTTTTCTCTTTCAGACATCAGCTAGCAGCTTGAAAGAAGTGCTGGAGCAACTGTTGGAGGCTATAGTGTCCCACACCGATCCCTCAGGGCGAACAGTCAGTGAACTCTTCCAAAAACTGCCGTCTAAAGTGGTAAATCTGCAAAACTTCATATTATTTAAATTGTTACAAAGTTGTAGACATTTAGATGCTATGCCACAAAAAAAGTCATACAGTGCTTGAAACAAAATATGTTTCATCCAAAGCTAATATTGTCTTGTTTTATCTGCTTGTAATATTATTATTATTTAGTGACATCATTTTGTCCTTTTTAGCATTACCCAGACTACTATGCCATAATAAAGGATCCAATAGATCTGAGAGCAATTGCCCAGCGGATACAGGTAGTCACCACTCTCTCAAACTGATGTCCATTATTCTAAAAATCAAAAAGCTTTTTTGATGTTTTTTTAGTCTGAACAATATATATATTTTATTTCCACAGGCTGGATACTATAAAACTGTTAATGCTATGGCCAAGGATGTTGACCTGATGGCCAAAAATGCCAAAACATACAATGAACCAGGATCTCAGGTTTTTAAGGTAAATTTGTTTCTCTTTGTTTTTTTCTTCTTGATTGCATTGCATCTCTCTGAATATCATTGATTGTTTTCTTATTGCACAGGATGCTAACACCATAAAGAAAGTCTTCATCCAACGCAAAACTGAACTCGAACATGCTGAACCTACTAAATCTAGCCTTCGCATCAGGTACAGAAAAGTGAAAATTGAGTGTTGTTTTGATATAAAAAAGGAGCAAATTATTAGGGGTGCAATGATACTGAAAATTCACGGTTTGGTTTGATACCTTAGTGTCAAGGTTCAATAGTTTTTCAATACAAAGAAGAGACATTTCCATGCCCTTCTTAACTTGTAATTTATTTAAATTAATTAGGAATGTTTGTTTAACCTCTAAAGTACAGTTTTTAAATTAAATGTTGCTGAAACAGCAAGTTTCTCAGTGGATCTGATCTCGACAATTCAGATCCACTGGTGGAGTAGTTTAACATAGACCCACTGAGCATCACAGAGCATCTTAAGAAGACATAAATGATTAAAAAAATTAAAAACCTGTATTGTTCGATAGAGGGGCATATTGAACCTAAAGCTCTGTATTAACCAGTCTTTACAGATATATGCATCGTTGCACCCCTACAAATTATTTTTGAACAAAAAATGGTGATTCACAAAGATGCTTGTATTTTTCAGAAATCGAAGATCTGGGCAGGGCGATCGATTTCCTGGCGTTGCTCCTCAGTACGGTTCAGAGAGTGAGGATGACCCTGTCCTTTCAGGTAAGTCCTTTGCTTTAGTTTCAGAGAACTTTCCTGTGCGCAGTCAGCAGCAAACGATTGTCTCGTGTACATTTGCAGGATCTGTGTGCTACGACGAGGGTGAGTCAGAGGCTGAGAGCCAGAGTTCAAGCATGGAGATGAGCAACCCCATCTTCCAGCTGTACGAGGCTGTAAGGGGAGCCAGGAACAACCAGGGACAAGTTTTCTCCGAACCTTTTCAGCAACTGCCTTCTCGCAGAGAGTATCCTGATTACTATCAGCAGATTAAAACGCCCATTTCTCTGCAGCAGATCAGGTGAGGAAAAGTCATACCGTAAAGTTACAGCAAAAATTCACTTTTTTATGTTCTACAGAGTTAAATGCGTTTTGAAAACTTTTTTTTAATTTACAGGGCTAAGATGAAGAATGGCGAGTATGAAAGTGTGGAACTAATAGAGGCGGACCTCACCATGATGTTTGAGAACGCAAAGCGGTACAACATGCCAAACTCCAGCATTTACAAACGAGCTTTCAGGCTTCAGCAGATTATGCAGGTGATGACTTGGAAATACATATATTTTTATTTTCCTGGAATATGGTTTATTCCTAAATTAGTCTAAGAGAAGGAGCAAATCAAAAGCTAAAAGTGTGTTTCTTCAATCAATTCATTTGTCTAGGCAAAGAAAAGGGAACTTGTGAGGAGAGATGAAGAAGATGGAGACAGCATTTTATCATCTGATGCTGGGAGTGTCAAAAGGAAAAGGTTTGAGGAGTAGCTACGGTAGTTTTAGAAGCAAATATTCTGTTTTTGTATTGCCATAAGTGCCAATTTTTTATCCCTTTTTTTTTTTTTTTTTTTTTTTTTTTTTTTTTTTTTGGCCAGCCATAAGAAAAACGTCAAAAAGAACCGGATGAAAGCTCTGTATGCTGCTGTGATTG
>NW_013954388.1:20227-23642 GCF_001266775.1 Austrofundulus limnaeus | reverse complement strand
TTTTTTTTTTTTTTTTTTTTTTTTTTTTTTTTTTTTTGGCCAGCCATAAGAAAAACGTCAAAAAGAACCGGATGAAAGCTCTGTATGCTGCTGTGATTGAGGCCAAGGAGGCAGTTACTAATCGACGTCTCTGTGACCTTTTTGCTGTTAAACCATCCAAGAAGGACTACCCTGACTACTATAACGTCATTCTCGAACCGATGGACCTGAAAACCATCGAGTACAAAATTCGAAATGAACGCTACGCCACAGAGGAAGAGCTTCTAGAAGACATGAAGTTAATGTTCCGCAATGCCCGGCATTATAACGAAGAAGGATCTCAGGTCTGCTTTATGACTTCTCTCAGGATAAAACATTCAGCTTTTGCTTTATTACTTCATAAATGACACATTTCTAAAACAAAAACTTGTTTATGTAGGTATATAATGATGCAAACATTTTGGAGAAGATACTGAAAGACAAGCGTAAAGAGTTGGGACCTCCACCGGAGGAGGAGGATGTGGGATCACCTAAACTGAAGTTAAGTAAGTGTTACCTTTTGTTAGACATGCTGGGGTGCATTTACTCCATTTTTTAAAGATGCACAAGCATGTTAGGCAGAAAGCAACTTTTAATCAATTTTTATGTTATAAGCTAAAATTAATTTTTATAACAATTAGTTCTAGTACAGCCAAAACTTCATTGCGTCTCATTCCACAAACTTCTTTTGTAATCATGTTTGTTTCTTTTGACTTTGAAACATAATTTCTTTTGTAGCACTTTGAGATTTTTGTTAATGAAAAGTGTGTTACAAATTAAATTCATTATTATTATTATTATTATTATTATTTACAGTACAATAATAAAAATAAGCCAAAACCAAAAAAATACAAATCAAAATAAAATGAAAGGTAGAAGAAGAATAAATCTTATTTTGTCTCAAAATTGTCTCAAATTAAATTCATTATTATTATTAATAAAACAGAGAATGGGCTCCAGTTCATCTCCACAGTAAAACTGTCAGTCAATATGTTGACATTTTGTAGTTCAGTCATTTTATAGATGCTGCACGGTAAAAAAACAAACAAAATATTTGAGTTTTCATTAAACATAACACACTGCAGACACCTTTTTCTAAAGTAAAATCTGATTTTCTGAGTTTGGCCAAATGTATTCCTAACTCTGAGTTCCTGAATGAGTTTTCTCATAAAAAGTGTTTTTTTTTTGTTTAATTAATTAATTAATTTATTTATTTGCTTACTTACTCATTTTGGGGAGTGAGACGCTCAAAAGGTAACAGGTTTAAAGTTCGTACCTCACCAAACGTATGTTTACTTTTGACTGCATCTTTTTTTACCTCATAAATAGGAAGTATAAACTCATAAAACTTTCCCCCCCAATTTTTCAAAGACTTATGTAAATATACTACATAGATGTGCATTTAAGTGCATGGTGTGTACTTGTAAATGCTTAATATGTGTTGTGTGCATATAACTACTGTGAGTCAGTTTTTCTGTTGTTTCTTAGAGTTTATTCTTGATTTTCCTTTGTGATTTTTTTATCTTCCATTCAGTTGTGTTTTCCCTCTCAGATGTTGCTCCGCCCACTGTCACATGCTCCTGTTGTCTCTGTCCAGGTGTTTCTGTTCATCAGTGTCTCTCTCTAAATGTCTGCTCTGTGTGTGGGTCAGTGGAGCATGAAGTGTAACTTGTACACCGTCCCGTCCCATTTCGAGCCGAGCCGAGTCGATCCGATCTAGGTTTCTTGAGTTATCTCCAGGATTTGGTCAGGACAGTTGGCTGCAGAATCAAAGTGGGCGTGTCACAGGAGTGGGCGTGTCTAAAGCATAAACACTGTGGGCTACGAGGTCTACATGACGGTATCCTTAGATCCTGCTTGACCTCTTTACAGCCTGACCCTGACCCCAACACGTTAACCAGGAGAAATGTGACCCAAATAGGGGTCTCCAGAAAAAGTGGTGCCGAACAGTAACGCCCCCTTTGTTCTTGTCCAATCAGCTGGTGCTGTACGGTGACACCCCTTTTTTGTTTGTCCAGTCAGGTGTGTCCCTTTAAAAAAGTCCGTCAAATCAGGTGTGTCGCTTTAGAATCGCCTTTCCTTGTGACACGCCCACTCGTCTGCAGAGACCCCCTACTTGGCCCTGAAGGCTCTTTTGTTCCCCGTTCCTTTAGGGAAGAACGGGGTTGGTTGTCACACTTTTTACTTTAATCTAAATTAGTGTTTCTCATCGGGGCGGTGCCGCCCCTAGGGGACGTTGCGACAGTACCAGGGGGCGTTGGCAGCAATATTTACCAAAAGGGGGCACTGTAAATACGTTTAGGGGGCATTTGCTTGAAGGTAATATTTTCACCAAAGACTCACAACAACAGCAGTTTAAACTTTGAACTGCTTGTGAACCACTGATCTAAATAAAAAAGAAATGCTTAGTCAATCTAATTTCAATGTGTAATGGAACTCCAAAGTGTCTTTTTGAAGTACAAGAAAATATCCGTCTCAGGAGGATTTATTCAAAAAGATACGCACTACTAAACATGAATTGTGCATGTAGGGTTGGTTGTCCCAATTATATTTCAATGAGAAAAAAATTAGAAAAAGGCTTTTAAAAATAAACATTAATTCAAACATATTTGTAAATTTACAATGTTTAATTTAATATCTTAGTTGATGAAATCATTTTATATAGGTAACAACATCTTATTTACCATAAACTGATAGGACTTGTCAAAAATTAGAATAAAAAACAGATTCAAGTTGTCTGCATCTGAACAGAGTAGGGTCTGTCCATTTTATTCAGTCATCACAGTTCTGACAGATGTACTGAGGCTGTCCTGGTGTGTCTCACAGGCACCAGTGGACCAGTTTCATCCCCAGAAACCTCTAATGGACGTCTTGTTTGTAGTATCTTGCCAGTGTTTGATAGTTGATATTGAAGTCCTTTGCTGTACTTTAGATAGATTTGTGCAGCAGTTTCACAGCGCAGACTGCCCTGAGCATCACGTCAGGTGGTGTCTGGTCATTGTTGGTCATGTGACAACCAACCCCATCAGGAATGTTTTGTTAGCAGTTGTTCTAGCAAGCACATGTCATAGTCTAGCAAAGAAAAATAACATAACTATAGCTCTGCCTTTTAGCTTTCAAATGCCAATAAGTGTTTAATTTTAAATACATTCCTTAAAGGCACAGTGTGTGGGATTTTTTTGTTTTCAGTGACATCTAGTGGTTGAGTGGTTGAATCATCCTCCCTGGTCCTCCCCCCACCCCCACCCCCCACTTCCAAACACAAAGGAGTTGCTACGGTGTCTCTCAGGTGTCAAAAACCTTTGATAATTCCAACCGCGATGTCTACCAGCAGCTTCAGGGCTAGTGATGTTTCAAGTGGTAAGATTATTGATTTGATTTGATTTGATTTGATTTG
>NW_013954388.1:0-19227 GCF_001266775.1 Austrofundulus limnaeus | reverse complement strand
TTTCCACTTTGCACAGGTTTTATTGTAGTTTTTGGATTTTGTTTGTTTAAGTCTTAACTTGGATTTGCTTTCTGCTCAGTCTATTTAGCTAATCACATTTTTTTTTTTTGTTTTTAGGAAAAAGTGTCGTTTCTCCGAAAAAGTCCAAATACCTCACCCCCCTTCAGCAGAAATTGAACGAGCTCTACGATGCCGTGCGAAACTTCACCGACAGCCGAGGTCGGCGATTAAGCACAATCTTCCTCCGTCTGCCTTCTCGTGCCGAGCTGCCTGACTACTACGCCACAATCAAGAAACCCATCGACATGGAGCGCATTCGAAGCCACATGGCAGCAGGCCGGTACCAAGATGTCGAAGCTCTGTTTGAAGACTTTGCCCTCATGTTCAACAACGCCTGCATCTACAATGAGCCCGAGTCTCTGATCTACCGGGATGCTCTGGTGTTGCACCGAGTGTTGCTGGAGACYCGGAAGCAGCAGGAGCGAGGCGACGACTCTGGTCCTGCTGCTGTGGGATCTCTGGTGCGAGAGCTCATCAGGAATCTGTTTGTGTCTGTAATGGGCCACCAGGACGAAGAGGGTCGATGCTACAGCGACTCGCTGGCTGAGCTTCCCGCTGTGGATCCAGCTGCCCCGGAAAAGCCACCGCTCAACTTTGACATCGTCAGGATAAATGTGGAGCGCGGCCGTTACAGGAGGCTGGATGTCTTCCAGGAGCACGTGTTTGAAGTGCTGGAAAAGGCGAGGAGGCTGCACAGGTATGGCAGCTCTTCTGAAAAAGTTGTTTTGGGCTTTATCCAATCAAGGTTTAGGGAAAAAAATCTTAAACTACAGAAATAGAAAATAGAGATGAGTGTATGGAATGGCAATGAAGTAAATTAACTTCCCTCCAAATGCATTATTTTTCTCTTGTGCGGCTTTATATGAAACTGATGCTCAGTGCAGACGGGACGATGCTGTTCATATTACACATTTCCAAGCATCTCTGTTCKCTCAGTAATTTAACCCAGGAAACAAGTTTACAGCTCTTTAGTGGAAAAATGTGTTTGGAAAAAAAAGATAGATTGTACTATTARAATAATGTTAATTTTGAGATATCTCAATGATATATTTATTGATTTATTAATATGCTTATAGTAGGGCTGCAACTAACGATTATTTTAATAATCGATTAATCTGTCGATTATTTTTTTCGATTAATCGGCCAAATCATTAAAACGCTTAATTACAAGAAAATGAGTAGATATAAATGAATTTAATTCCTGTATAAGTTAGGGATGCAAGATATTGATTAATTAATTAATCTGAAGTTGATTTATCTTATAGATTGACTAACAATTAATTGATAAGCACCCATTTTCTTAAAAACTGGAGTTTTCTCTTGAATCAAGAGGGTCTTTACACAACATGAAGGATTTTTTTTATAATCTGCTGAATTAAAAAAACAAAAGCACATCATAAATATTTTAACAATTTTATTTTGCCAGTAGTATTAAATACTGACTGAAAAGAAATGTGTATTTCTCATGAAACATAACAGGGATTTAATAGGTTGCTGAATGAGGAAAATAGATTAAAATAATAAAATATGATTTTTAGATGTAAAACTATTTATTATTATAAGAATTTATTTTCATTTAACATTTATAATTTTTCTCTATTTCTTTACTTTTTGCTGTTTTGTTGTTGGTTCTGTCTGACTAAAACATTGTTCTTCTGACCCAGTAAACGGTTCTGAAGCAGCCCCCTCCTCCTCCTCCTCCCCTCTCCCCTACTGAGTCAGACCAGGAGTTCTGCTCATGTCTTTTATTTATTTATTTGTTTCTCTTCGTCCTGAACCTTTTTGCTGCTCAACAAATAACTGAGCCTCAGTCAGAAAAAACTGGAGMTTTTTTTTTATACTTTTGGCCCGAGAGGAACAAAAGATGGATTTAGGTGCCCCCCCCACCCACCACCCCGCACGCACGCGTTTCCTCCTCGCGACGAGGCTCGCATCAAATCAGACGTCTTTTACAACACAATTTAAAAACTGGTTTAAAGTTCGAAGTCTCTAGTTTTCACTCGAGAGTCTCAGAGAGGGCGGATCTTTACAGGTAGAGTTTTTTTCTTCCAGCCAGCATTGACAARGCTCTGCAGGTGACGTAAACGGCTCCGCGACATGGCAAGGGACGCATAAATCGCGCGACACAACAAATCGATAATGAAATTCGTTGCCAACACTTTTWATTGATTTTATSGATTCGTTGTTGCAGCCCTAGCTTATAGTTATTTTTCTAAATTTGAACTAGAAATGGTGATTATTTATAGGGTAAAAGTGAAAACAGTACACAGCCATGTATTTCCTGTCAAGAGGAAAGAATTTGACAAGACTTAAACTGATCCCACTGCGTTGTTGTTGTAAAGCAAGAAGAGAGATCCAACAAAAGGTCAAACAAGCGACTGAAAAGCTCTCTCACGGGATGTTTTTTTTTTTTTTTGTGGATTTGCAGGACAGACTCTGAGGCATTTGAGGATGCAGTGGAGCTTCAGCAGTTTTTCATTAGGATCAGAGACGAGCTTTGTAAGAACGGGGAGATTTTACTCTCCTCTGCGCTCAGCTTCTCAGCAAAGCACCTGCACAACGACGTAGAGCAAGAAAAGAAGGAGAAGATTCCCAGAGAGATCGAGGAGGATAAGCAAAAAGCAGCAGAAGAGGAGGAAAACAAAGGTTGGCYACCTTTTGGCACGGTAACACTGGTGTGAAGACCGTTCAAAATGTTGTCATTTGATCTGTTTCACCTCTCCTGTGTAGAAGACAGAAAAGAAGAGGACTTGCCAAAAGAGGAGTGGCAATCCGATTCCGAGTCGCAGCGTGTGTACACTCAGGAGCTCAGCTTTGAAAACAGGACTTACCACGTGGGAGAGTTTGTCTATGTGGAGCCATCAGAACCAAACCTGAAGCCTCATATTGTCTGTATTGAACGTTTGTGGGAAGATGAAGCAGGTAACACATTTTCTACTTTTTGAACAATTTATTTACCCTTAAAAATAACAATTTTGATCTAAGATGTACAGTAAATACAGAATGTGTTAACCACTATTTTCAATATATGTTAGATTTTAAGTATCTGTCTTTACACATTCTTAATTGCTTGTAGCTTTAGTTATAAACTACACACTAAAAGAAAATAGAAGAAACTGTCACTTTTTGCCTTATTTTGCAACAAATTTATGCCCAACTTTATATTTCTGCTTTGTTTATCTAATTAATTTTGTCTCACAGTTTACCGTCTCAGAAAGAATATTTAAATGGTAGGGGTGCAACGAAACAGAAAATRCACGATTCGGTTCGGTTCGATATTTTAGTCTCACTGTTCGATATTTTTTCGATACAGAAAAGAGAAATTTCCATGCCCATTTTAACTTGTAATGTATTTAAATTAATTATGAAAATTTGTTTAACCTCAATAGTACAGTTTTTAAATTAAATGTTGCTGAAACAGCAAGTTTCTCAGTTGATCTGTGCTCAAAAATGCAGTCTAGGTAGAGTAGTCGAACACAGATCCACTGATCCTTCAACATAGAGCATCTTCAGAAGACAAGTTGATAAAGTAAATTTTAAAAATCTGTATTGTTCGATACAAGTGTGTATTGAACCTAAAGCACTGTTCGATACGGGTGCATTTATTGTTGCACCCCTATTAAATAGGCGCTGTCGTGCAGCTCTGATTTACCACTTCAAACATGTTGTCAAGGTTCTGCTAAAACCTTTGAGGATGRATATTATTGCATTTATGTTTTAAACGTTGGAGTGTGCTGAATAACGTAAATTTTCTAATAAAAATGTTTTCTTGGTTTTGTGTCTGCAGGTGGGAAATGGCTCCATGGCTGCTGGTTCTATAGACCCAGCGAGACCTTTCACCTGGCTACTCGCAAATTCCTGGAAAAAGAGGTCTTCAAGAGCGACTATTACAACAAAGCGCCCTTCAGCAAAGTTTTGGGCAAATGTGTGGTTATCTGTGTGAAGGCAAGACACCTCTCCAACCTTTACCGCCTCTAGCAACAATGTGTTTTCATCAAATTCAAAAATCCCAAACTGCGTTTCTTTCTGGTTCATGCAGGATTATTTCAAAATGCAGCCAGAGGGCTTTAAAGCTGAGGATGTCTATGTGTGTGAGTCACGCTACGCTGCCAGAAATAAGTCCTTCAAGAAGATCAAAATCTGGGCCATGCCTGAAAGTTCTGTGAAGTTAGTACCTCGGGAGGTTCCACTTCCTGTTGTCCGCGTAGCTTCAATGTTCGTCAAGCCCGACCTYGAGAAACTAACCGTGTCGTACGTGGACAGTGGCAGTTTTGTGGACAAGGTGAGATTTTTCATAAAGTTGAACACATTACAGAATACAATTTTTAGTTACTGATAATTGACATTAATATTGAGCTACCATTAAACCACGTAGCCTGCACAGTTAGTCTAGGTGTAAATGATAATCCTATAGGTATTGATAAAAGGAAAATACAATCCTTAGAGGATTGTTGCTTAAGCCAAACATTATCAGTTTCCCTTTACTACAGAGGCTTAATTAACTTTTCGACTGCTGACACGCATGTTTTGATGCCGAGCTGGGTGGCTAAGGACTTTTGCTTTCCAAGTACAAAAGATGGTGAAATTGCAAACACTTCCTCTGTGTGCGCACGCAAATTCTTTTAGGAGAGGGAAGAAGTCCCGATGGAGATGAGCGGCTCTGAGCCCAGCTGTCAGCACTACGAGCAGCTACACTTCAACAACTTGTGGTTTAAAGTGGGGGACTGTGTTTACATCCGATCACACGGTCTGTCAAAACCTCGGGTTGCCAGGTTGGTGAAAGTGCATTTCATTACAGAGGAAACTAAATCAAATGTAAAATGATGTTGAATATGTTTTTAGAAAATAGGTTTATTTACGATCTGTGCTCTGCAGGATAGAAAAGCTGTGGGTACAGAATGGAACTACCTACTTCTTTGGACCCATTTTCATTCATCCTGAGGAGACTGAGCACGAACCAACAAAGATGTTCTACAAAAGAGAAGTCTTTCTGAGTCATCTGGAGGAGAGTTTGCCCATGACTTGTGTCATAGGTATTTCACTGACACTTTAAAATATATCRATAGATTTCTTTAAACAGAGTGCACACACTGTGATTTAGACACCTGTTTTTCCAGCCACTTTGTAATTTTGCTTTAAATTACAGGCCTCMTCACCTCAGCTTGTGTGAGAGAACAATTTAATTAACGAGCTTAATTCTGCCTGTCTGCCCTCCAGGCAAATGTGTGGTGTCCTGCTTTAAGGACTACCTGTCATGCAGACCAACCGAGTATTCCGAGGACGACGTCCTGCTGTGTGAGAGCCGATACCACGAGGCTGAGAAACAAATGAAAAAGTTCAAGGGGCTGAAACGCTTCTCATATTCGTCCAAAGTGCTGGAGGACGAAGTCTTTTACTTCAGGTTTGTGAGTTAAACAGGGTGATTGCTTTGTTGTAAAACAGAATCATTACTCTTCCAGTCTGAGTGTCATCTTTCATTTGGTGAATGTAGGAAACTGATTGTGCCACAAAAGGAGGCCTCGCCCTTTTTGAACAAAAAAATTGATGAGCTCGAGGTTAAGCTGGCAGACCTGGAGGATGCAGATGATGACATGGAAGAAATGGATGAAGATGAAGATGGTCCATCAACGCCTTCACTCCCTCAGATGCAAACCTCTCTGTCAAGCGACATGGATATGATGCCTTACACGCCWTCCCAAGTATCCATACATTAACCTAAGAAAAAACATATTAAAAGGCTCTACCACTTATAGAAATATTTACATTGTTGTTGCTTGTGTGCTTTATCATAAAGGCCACTCCTAAGATAAAGGGATTAGCGAAGAAGGAAGGAGCCAAGAGGAAGATCAACATGAGCGGTTACATCCTGTTCAGCAGTGAAATGAGAGCCGTCATTAAAGCTCGACACCCAGATTTTTCTTTCGGGGAGCTGAGTCGACTGGTCGGCACAGAGTGGAGAAACCTCGAAGCTTCCAAAAAAGCAGAGTATGAAGGTGAATCCTCATGATCCACCGGCAGGWTCAGTCGTTGGTTTTGCGTGAGCTGAAGTCGACTGGAAACCTGTTTCTGTGRGTTTCAGAGCGAGCAGCCAAAATAGTGGAGCAGCAAGAGCGCGACAGGCCGTTCTTCAAGCACGGCTCCCCTAGAGCAGGTACCCCTGTAGGGGCACTGATGGGGGTGGTGCCTTCGCCTAGCACTATGGGAATGATAAACCAGACCATGACACCTGTGTCAGGTAACCCCTCTCAGAGACAGCACGAGTGTTTTGACTACAAGGCAGCAGGAAAGTGAGGCCGGACTGTTTAAAAAAAAACAATCTTCTCATTTTCCAAACATTTTTAAACCTGTTTTGCATTTACTGCATTTTGAAAGCATTTCTATCGTCCTTTTACAGCTGTTACAGATTTTATGTTTATTTTCATTATCATCTGCTTTATATGTGATATTGCACGACATTGACTGCATGATTGTTTTAACCACGAATGCATTTTTATTCTCCATTTAATATACGTACTTTTATTTTAACATTCATACATTTTTAACCATTTGTTTTGTCAGCTACTTTCACACACTGAACCCTCTGTATCTTCAGGTGTTACGTATGTGAGCTTTTTAACAGTTTACACTAAGCTAACCTTAGCTGGAGGTCAGCTGTGAAAAATATTTTAACTGTTGGAAGATAARAATAATGGGTTTGTTATAATAATAAAAAAAACATTTTTTTTTTATTTTAAGTAATAAACATACATTTTCACACTTAATACAATAAAGTATGCATCGCTACATTTTAGAGACATCTATTATTGAAAAAGTGTAAAATAAAATTAATTTTAAAATTTAATGTTTTACTATATTAGTATCAGTGTGTGAAAAGGGCCACTTTAAGCAGTAGTTCTAGTGCATGTTTAGTGTCAGCTGCATGTAACTTATGCATGAATGTATTGTGCTCTCCTCGCCCTCTTCCCAAAGGCATGATGGGAGCTTACGGCCCACCTTACATGCCCATGCAGGGCCCCCATGAGGGTTTGCTGAGTGTGGCCCCAATGCCACCTCACCTGCCTCCTCACCATCTCCAGCAAGGTATGCCTGGATACCCTGGCATGCCTCATCAGGGTAAGGGCCCACTGTCCCAGCCACACCTGCTCAGTCACATGCAGTCGTGTCTCTCCTGCTGGAGGGGGTTTACCTGGTCCACGGGCTGCACAGCCTGAGCTACACAGTGATCTGTCAAAACCCGCAATAAATCTCATTTTACACATACTACAAAAAAAAAAAAAACAACGTAAATATCCACATTCAAACATGTAACGCATGACAAAACTGATACCATATCACTAACATTTTACTGATATTCATTGACTAACTGATTAACATAAACTCAGCAGTTTAGTTTTCTTTTTTTTTTTTAATCTGTCCAAACTGAGTTGTGTATTTTTACAGGTATGATGGGTGCAGGAATGAACGGCATGGCAGGAAGTCCAGGACAAGGAAATTTTATGCAACAGGTGAGCACAAGGCAGAAAATGCTTTTGTTTAAATAAAGTAAAAACCTGGTGACGAGGCAAGATTTTTTTTCTAGCATAATTAACYTTTMGCTGTGAGGAAAGTCATATAGTGAATAAAAGCTAGACTATTTGAAACAAAGCCAAATAATCATYTATGGGTGTATTCTGGATGCAGTACTAGTTTACAAAGAAAAATATTTTTTCTTTTAGCCTGGGATGTTCAGTCCAGGACAACACGCTCCTCCACCATATCCAGGACAGGGCCAGCCATCTCATCTGCAACCCACCACTCCCATGTTTGTGGCACCACCTCCAAAAACACAAAGGGTGCTCCACTCCGAGGCCTACCTGAAGTACATCGAGGGATTAAATGCAGAGACTAGCACTGTCAGCAAGTGGGACCAAACACTCAAAGGTGGTGATTCTTTCTACCTATTAAATGGTTGTAAGTCTGTGTGTGCATTTGTGTAAACATCAATTTGATAATTTATTTTAAAAAAGTTGGACAGTTTTTTGTTGTCTTTTGCTTTAATGAAGATTATCTTTTTTCCTTAACAGCTCAAAGACGAGACGCTCACTTGACCAAAGAACAGGAGAGTCGGCTTCCAGCCCACTGGCTGAAGAGCAAAGGAGCTCACACCACCATGGTGGACGCACTGTGGCGTTTGCGCGACTTGATGCTGAGAGACTCTCTAAATATTTGTCAGGCTTACAACCAGTGACCTCCTGAATGGAACCACTCACCTCAGTTAACTACCCTTATCTTCAAGTTGTGAAGTTTTCAAATGATAGACCGTAGAAGCAATATTTTATAGTGAATCGCCACCAGTTTTATATTTATTGGCTTAAATAATGAGCTTCTTAGTGATTTATGTGTGCGTTTTTATACCATTTGAAATACTAGTTCTGCCTAACTTGTGTTTTTTCCCTTTTTTTCCTTTTTTTTTTTTTTTTGTCTTACTGATGCAATGAGAATAAAATTCTAAACGTTTTCTTTCTGTCTTTCTTACATTGCTTGGACACATATTTGTCTGAATTATTTTGAAAATTTAATTTGTAAATTACTTCCTGTCTGGTTATGTCACTTCCGGGAGAAAAATCAAGCCTGTGCTATTCTCTTTAGTGTTTGCCCTGTCCTCCCAATGCTCACCTCCTCTCTGGCCATATTTTGATGATAAAATAACGCTTAGAACTTGTCATCTGAAGCGACATTAAACCACAATTTCTTATGGAGTGATAAAAACAAAAGGAGCGACGAGGTAAGGCTTTTTTATTATTATTTATTTTAGTACACCGACCCGTGTCTGTTCGCTAGCTGCCTAGCGGTTTTTACAACACCGGCTTCTGTTATATTCACCGACCGGTAAATCGAGATAAAACAATATGATCAGGTTATTCCATTTGTGTCAATCACCGCTACCTCTTAATTGTAAGCTTGCCTTCATTACTGCATCGTTTTAAAAACGTTTTCCATCGTTTGTTTGGCGAAGATTGATGCACTGGCGCCTCTGCAGAGAGAAAGCTGTTTTGCTAACGTGGTCCGAAGAGTGGCTCGGATTAAACCCTGGCGGCCTAATTTAATTTACAGATAACGTTATAGTTTAGGTATTGACAATGATGTCAGTTACACATATACTGTCTAATAATTTGAAATACGGAATATGTCTGACGTACTGCACATAAGTACTGATTTTGAGAGTGTTTTCTATCATTGTGTGCATCGGCTAACCCAACTAGCTAGCTTACCGGTTGCTGTTGCTCTCCAAGTTTAAAAGCCAATTTATTTCAGGTGCAGTTCATTACGATTTTCTTTGAAGTTGCGTTACCTTTACGCTGTACGTAGGTCTGCAACAAATGGCATAATTACAAACATAAAACTAACCCCAGTTAATCCGAGTAGTGATATTCTGCACACAGGTGTGGACATCCAAATAAAAGGGAAACTTGTCTAAAATATGTATTGCACATCTCTGCTTTAATATACATTAATTATGCCCCTGTTTTAACTTCTGTACAGCTGATTTTTTAAATGATTGATCTGGAATTATACTGTAAACTCACTGAACATTTTAATCAAATCATAACTGATATATATATATATATATATATAACCTGTATGTATAAATATATACATACATACAGGTTAGAAACATTGACATATTAGCAGGCTCTTTCATTTGTTCCCTCTTCAGGGGTTGAACAATATAGTTCTTAGATAGACCCCTGATATCTGAAAGGCCCTACCACACTGTTTTAGACAACTTATGTAAAATTATGGGGGGAAAAAAAAACTCATATGGTATATATTTGATCTATCTTTTGGTGTTGCAGTATGTTTAGATCTAAAAGAGGCTTTTTTAAAGTCCATCTTCAGCGTAGACATCCTCAAAGTCAGACAAAATTTTTATAAGTTGCCTAAAATGTTGTAGTGTGACAGGGCCTTAAGAGGTCTTATGCATCTTGGACTTTGGTAATTACTGTCCTCCAAGCACTGTCCAACACACTCACAAAAGTAATTAGGAACGTAAATCAGAATTATGACTTTTACAGCTCTTCACTAAAGTTCAAAAGACTTTTAAATCAACAAAATACAATAAGCTTGTTGCCCATCAATTTAAGATGCTTTGTTTTAGGGATGCACGATATGAAAATTTCGGCTGATAATCAATATTTCAATCTCAATGGGACTTGCCTGGTAAAATAATGGTAAATAAAAAATAAATAAATACATTTACCAATATTACACAAACACACAAATTATATTATACATATAAGCACAAACACACTTGGGTCTTTTCTTGATACCATAAATAAACGACCAGACCTCTAACATGGCTCTCTACTTCAGTTATTTCTGGCTACGCAGCGTAAATATCACAATGATCAAACAGGTGCCGTTCAACCAACCATCTCCCCTCCCAAAACAGAAACACAAAGCTAAAAATTGGAAAATCAATATTGGATGTTAATATCGGCCCAGTTTTACAAATTGGACCAATACCGATATTCTAAAAAATGACCAATATCACTCAGCCGATACTGATATGAATGCTGATATATCATGCATCCCTACTTTGTTTCTTTCTGTTGAAGGTTTTTTTTTTTGTTTGCAAGTAAACGGATTGGTGCCAGTGATTACTGTATTTTATAATTTAAATTGTGTTAATGGTAAAGTGAGCATTAGTTTGTGGGCTGTCAGTTACAGAATCATAAACACATTAATACAATTACAATAAAACTAAACTAAACCATTACAAAATACCTCCTCCACAATGAATCACATTAAAATGTGTGTGTTTTTGTTTGAAGAGGTGTGTAAAGAAACAATGCTGTCATTGTTCTGAAAATGGATGAGTTTTAAATGCAGTGATTTTTACAAGATGCTGTTATTGGGATATCTGAATATATATTTCTGTCCTACAGACTCTCCTCCTGGCAGTCCTTTATTTCAGACCTCTTCAATCCACAGTCCCTCCCACGTTATACATTTCCTATCTTGACTTCAGCCTTCAAATCTAGAGCAACTAGGATGTCTCAGCTCCAGTTTTCCTGTCCTGCTAGTCCTGTGCCTGCTGCCTCTGCCCCACTGCAACTGGGACAGCCGCAGGCCGGCTATAGCATCCCGTGTGCCACAGGTGCCCTACAATCAGAGAGTGCCAGTCAGCCTGTCAGGACCTCCGCTCTCCCAGCGGGCTCTGTCACCCCTTATAATACCACCACAGGTGGGTTATTCTTCCTATTGATTTCTTTTAATCAACCAAATTTGGACGTTATTGCTTTCAAATGTTCATAAGCTGTGAGTCTTTACAACTTACTACATCCTTAGTATATTGTGTTTTTGTCTTGTTTCAGTATCTAACATGGCAAACCCTAAAGAGAAGACACCCATGTGTTTGGTGAATGAGTTAGCCCGTTTCAACAAGATTCAACCGGAGTACAAACTGCTTTCTGAGCAAGGACCAGCTCACTCAAAGATTTTCTCAGTGAGGCTCACGCTGGGAGATCAGCACTGGGAGGCAGAGGGGACCAGCATCAAGAAAGCCCAGCATTCCGCTGCTGCATCGGCTCTCTCTGAGACAACACTTCCCAAGCCCACCATGAGGACACCCCGCAACCCGGGCAGGAACCCAGGTGGGCTGCTTCCACCAACGCTGTTGGCGTTTCCTCCCAATTAATGCTTTGCATTCATCATTTAATGTTTGTTCTTGCAGCAGATGGCATTACGCATACCATGGAGCTGAATGCTCTTTGTGTCAAGCTCGGTAAAAAGCCGAACTATAAACCCATCGACTCGTACCCAGGGATGAGACCGCCAAACTTTAACTACAACGTCCGGGCTCCTGGGCCTTACCAGCGCTCTATGCAACAGTGAGTTCAAGTCACAAGAGATGACGGAAACGTTTGCCTTTTGTCTGTACTTTAAAAAAAAAGGAAAATAACTCTTTTATATGTCCAGGTACTACTATCCATTTCCTCCAGTGGGACCAATGATCTACCACATGGAGCTTTCTGTAGGAGGTCAGCAGTTTTTTGGGAAGGGGCGTACGAGGCAGATAGCCAAACACGAAGCCGCTGCCAAGGCTTTGAAAGTGCTGCAGAAGGAACCTGTACTGCAGCAGTGTCCAGTGGTGAGAAAAACAGCGTGAAACTACCAGACAGCTGTCATCCAGCTTTAGAGACACTTTTTACAATTTGAATAATGTCTTTAACAGATGAACGGTGAACCCGAGGAGGAGAACTTAAACAAATCAGAAATTAGTCAAGTATTTGAAATATCTCTGAAGCGGAACTTACCTGTCTACTTTGAGGTTTGAACTGATTTGTATTATTGTCCAAGGTTTTTATATATAGGAATATGTTGGTTAGGGCTGCAACAATGAATCGATAAAATCAATAAAAATCGATTATTGAAAGTGTTGGCAACAAATTTCATTATCGATTCGTTGTGTTGCGTGATTTATACATCCCTCGCCGTGTGGCGGAGCCGTTTACGTCACCTGCAGAGCGTTGTCAATGCTGGTTGACCTAAATAAAGTTTAGGAAGAAAGAAAAAACTCTACCTGTAAAGATCCGCCCTCTCTGACTCGAGTGAAAAGTAGAGACTTCGAACTTTAAACCAGTTTTTAAATTGTGTTGTTAGGCCAAGTAGATCTGAAGATAGGATAGAAAGTATATGCCACAGTTAATTTTTTTAAAAAGACTGTCTGATTTGATGCGAGCCCCATCGCGAGGAGGAAATGCGTCCTCCTCTCGGGCCAAAAGTATAAAAACCCTCCAGTTTTTCTGACTGAGGCTCAAAGTTATTTGTTGAGCAGCAAAAGGTTAAGGACAAATAAATAAATACATACATACATACATACATACATAAATAAATAAATAAATAAATAAATAAATAAATAAATAAATAAAAGACCCGATCGAGCAGCAGCAGGTCAGCCTCAGTAGGGGAGAGGAGGAGGAGGGGAGACGGACAGGGGCTGCTTCAGAACCGCTTAATGGGTCAGAACAATGTTTTAGTCAGACAGAACCAACAAGAATGAAGCAAAAAGTAAAGAATTGAAGAAAAATTACAAGTGTTAAATGTAAATAAATTCTTATTATAATAAATTAATAACAGTTTTCCATCAAAAATCATATTTTATTCTTTTAATCTATTTTCCTCATTCAGCAACCTATTAAGTTTCTGTTATGTTCCATGAGAAATACACATTTCTTTACAGTCAGTATTTAATACAACTGGCAAAATAAATTAAGATATTTATGATGTGCTTCTGTTTTTTTAATTCAGCAGATTATAAAAAAATCCTTCATTTTATGGAAAGACCCTCTTGATTCAAGAGAAAACTCRYGTTTTTAAGAAAATGGCTGCTTATCAATTAATTGTTAGTCAATCTGTAAGATAAATCAACTTCAGATTAATCAATAACTTGCATCCTTAATTTATACAGGAATGAAATTAATTTATATCTACTCATATTCATGTAATTAATGATTTGGCCAATTAATCGAAAAAATAATAGACAGATTAATCGACTATTAAAATAATCGTTAGTTGCAGCCCTAATGTTGGTAATAAAAAATACACCTTGCATTTCATTTAGTTACATTAAGCAGAATTTGGGTTGTCATTTTTTTCAGGTTTTAAAAGAAGAGGGTCCTCCACACATGAAAAGTTTTGTAGTGCGTGTTGCAGTCGGTGAGTTCGTGGGAGAAGGCGAGGGGAAAAGCAAAAAGATTGCCAAGAAGCTGGCAGCAGCGGCAGTGCTGAACGAGCTGAAGCGGCTGCCCCACATGCCGAGCGTGGAAAAGAAGCTTCCGCGCATCAAAAAGAAAACCAAATCCATCATCAAGGTGATGTACCAGTAGAACACGGGGTGGGATGAGTCAGAGCGGACCTAAAAACCTCCTCATTAAGTAACGATTAACTCCTCATGCCAACAGCTGCAGACCAGCCCCGAGTACGGCCAGGGCATGAATCCCATCAGCCGCTTGGCTCAGATCCAGCAAGCTAAGAAGGAGAAGGAGCCCGAGTACGCCATGGTTACAGAACGAGGCCTGCCACGACGCAGGGAGTTCGTCATGCAGGTGAGTCGACTTCAGTTCAGGTGTGCTAGCAGTGTTTAATCTGTTTCCTTTTTTTTGTCTACTGATTCCTTATAATTCATTTTTACTTTAATATTCTGGCCCAGGTGACTGTGTGTGGCCAGTCAGCAGAGGGGATGGGACCGAGTAAGAAGGTGGCCAAGAGGAACGCAGCAGAGAAAATGCTGGAACTCCTAGGATATAAAGTGCCTCAGCCTCAGCCTCCCAAACCAGCTCTTAAAACTGATGAAAAAGTACGACTCAGTCTTTACCAAGGAAGCCAAGTAAATATTTCAGACAGTTTAATGTTGACCAACATTTTGTTAATGTTTTTTTTGTGTGTGTGTTGTTTAGACTCCTGTGAAAAAACCAAGTGACGGGCGCAAAGTGACCTTCTTTGAACCGGGTTCTGTGGAGGAGGTGACMTTGGGTAGGTGTTTGTTGAAACAGTCTGGTCTGGGTTCAAATATATTCCTGCTAACCTCAACCTTACAGATGTTATTTTCACGGAAGGTTCTAAAGAGGAGGACTTCCGCATGCCTTACCTCAGCCCCCAGCAGCTGCCTGCAGGCATTCTGCCCATGGTGCCTGAGGTGGCCCAAGCAGTCCGAGCCTGCCAGGGATCTCAGGCCAGGGACTACAGCCGAGCTGTGCCCAACCCAGGCAAGGCCACCATCACTGCCATGATTGCCAACGAGCTGCTCTATGCTGGGACATCCATGACCGCCGAGACTATCCTAAAGAACAAAAACAACGTGAACCAGCTGCCCCACGGCCCCATCACCAGGCCGTCGGAGCAGCTCGGCTATCTTGCATCTGTGCAGAACTTGCAGGTAACCAACAACGCACACGTGATGAGCCATGCATTTGTTTGTTTGTTGGTGTTTATTGAAGTCTGGGATGTCCTCTGCAGGTGGATTACACAGACTTTCCCAAAAACAATAAGAATGAGTTTGTGTCGCTGATTAACTGCTCCTCCCAGCCTCCACTCATCAGTCATGGGATTGGAAAAGACGTGGAATCCTGTCATGATATGGTTGGTAGTAAACAGTGTTGTTTTTGACTGCCACTTTAATTTTAGTCTTAGTCTTTTGAACAAAAACACTTCTTAGTTTTGGTCATTTCTATTTTTAATGGATTTAGTCAGTTTTAATCGACGAAAGCTTAAAAAATTGTTTAGTTTTAGTCTTAAAAAAGACAACATATTAGTCTTTACAAATTAATTTGAGTAATTTGTGTTAACATTTGTGAATTTGTGTTACTCTAAAAATGCCCAAAACAAAAACATTTTCACTTTGTGGCTTTATTTCTCAGAATTTGCTAAAGTGCAATGAACATACAAAATACACATGCCCAATATTATAAGCAATAAAGGGGAACACACAGGTTCAACTCAAACTTGTCAGCCAGGACGCTGAAGATGCATCTTCTTTATAAAAACGGACATCATGCAGTCCTAAACTTAGTAGACTATTAAACTTGTGCAAACGAGTGTTTACATGCACCAGGCTTTTATTCAGAACAGAAGCACTGACATGTGCAGTTGCTAACTCCCCCCCGCCAAAAAAAAAAAAGAGTTTAACTTTCGCCATGAACGTAAACAAACAGCTTCCGAGCGCTCAGAATGGACCTGCGACATCTTTTAATGGTGGAGAAGTTACTCACTTGTTAAGCTACAGGTGACGGACTAACTTTTTTTTTGCGAAGCGACGCAGGCTGTTTGTCTTCCTTCTTTACTGAATGAGAGGAGGAAATGTTTTGTGCTGCTGTGTGTGTGCGTACGTGTATGTGTAACAGCACTGCTGTCCCTCCCTCCACTATGCATTCTAAATGATTGACAGACCACCGACTAACATTTTCGTCCAGTCTCGTCTCGTCAACGAAAACTCACACGTTTCTTCATCAAAGAGCTATGTTTGTTTTGTTACCGTCTCATTATCGTCATGAAAAAAGGAGGCATCAACGAAAATATTTCATCATCGTCATCGTTAACGAAAACACTGGTAGTAAAGTTCATCCATACAATCCTGCATATGCAGGACTAAGGTTACATGAAATTATCAGAAAATAATTATTCAATCATAAATTGACAAAAAGGAATCAAATCATAAGGAAGAAAGTGCTTGATAGTAAAAAACACTGCCTTTATTTGAAAATATGAATCAGTCACACTAGAAAAGACAAGTTAAATTTTTTGTTTCAGAATAACAATCTGCTTGCTAGTAGTAATGGGTTGTTTAATTAAACTACTTCCTCTTTGCTTGTCAGTGTTCAGTGGCAGCTTAATGTGTTTCTAATCTGAGCGGTTGACCTGTTCTAGGAGTTACACGTCTGATTTGGTTTATTTGAAAAGCTGAAGCAGAAAACCCAGGATTGAGATGCCAAAAGAGATGTGTTTTCTTGAGTAACTATTGCTTTAAAAAGCAAGCATGAACTGTTAAATGTTATGCAGTGACCAYCTTTATAAAGAAATAAGTTGAGGGTAAATAACATGCAATATCCTAAATAATTTAATTGGTTATTATAACAAATAAAACTTTTTAATGGTTTCTATATTTCAAAACAAAGAAGCTATCTGGATTTTTTTAAAGTAGAACACATTTTCTAACTTCTGAGTTGTTTTAATACTGTTGAATAATTACTGCTGTTTTTAACTTTACAGGCTGCTCTGAATATATTAAAGTTGCTCTCTGAACTTGACCTGCAGTCAAATGAAAGGACAGGAAATGGACCAAGCTCAGGGTAAGATGAGAGGAAACACTGAGCTAAATGTTTCAACTTATTAACATTTAAGTTTTATTTTATTTGTTCTAAAAAGTAGAAACATGAAAGTAAGCAAAATCTAAAGTTGTGGACTTAAAGTAATCATGGCTTTTGGCTTTAATTATAAATTGTTTCTAGTTTTGCTGCACTGAGTTGTAATTTGACTTGTTTTGAATTAGATAAACGTGTTTTTCTAGTGTCACTTCCATTTTTTATTTAAGTTTAATTGATACTTTAGACGTTGAAATAGTTTGTCAAGTCGTTTATATTATAGTCAGTTTTTTAACTTTATAAGATTATTTACAGTTTAATTTGTAGCAGATTCATCTAACAGTGACTTTRTTCCCCCCTCAGATGCAGCAAACAGGAAATTGAAGGCGACTTGCACCACAAACAGGCTAACTCAAGCACATTGGCACAGACACTTGATGGCAAAGCTTAGATCAGGTTTGGTTGTTGTAAAAGCACTAGAGAAAACTCACAACACACTGTAGGCTCAAACCTATCACTGTTCATATTCATTATTTTTACTAAATGTTCACAGTTAAACAAGGTTGAAAGGAAAATAAAATATTATCTTTGATGTTGTTTAATTGTACACATATAATTTTTTTTATTTCATTTCTTGAAAAAAAAGTGGCTGCATCCTGGTCATTGAGTTTGAGGTTGTTGGTTGAAAAATATGATTAACTGTGAACTTTCTGTTTCCTGTTTGTGATGCCCACTGATCCTTGTTTTTAAGTGTTTTACCCCACAGTGAGAAAGTTTGGAAGAAAAGATTTCTGAAGGTTTGGGCCTCATCTTTGTCTAGGGTGCAGCTGGTTAACCTCTGTTGATTTTCCTACAGTGCTTTATATGTACAACCAAATAGAATATGTGGCTAAATGTAGCTTGTAATGTAATGTGATGATGTCCCTGCTGTGTGTGGCGGGGACAATCCCCTTTATACCCTTTTTCTTCCTCTTGTCATCTTCCTTTCTCCATCCCCACCCTTTAGAATTAAACTTTTGTGCTTGCAGGCACAAAAACAAAAAAAAGTTCTTCTCTATTTATTTATTTGTTTTTTTTTTCTGTGATACTTGGTTGTAATTTAGTACTGATGGCAACTCAACATTGTGAGAAACTGGGCAAACTTTTCCATTTCAGTCATAATTTTGAGATTAATGATAATCTTTTCAGTTCCATTAGATTTTACAGTTTGTGTTTTTCAGCAGGGTTCATTATTCGCTCTCTGCTGCTTGTTTTCAAGGACAGATTTGTTAAAAGCCTTTAAAACCACTGGCAGTTACGTCAGACTCCCGTGGCAGCAGTCTGGAAAATGGAGGAAAAAAAACATTATTTGATTCAACTAGAAACTATGACTAAAGCTTAAAACAAACAAAAACAGACACATGACTAAAAATAGAAACACATGGTTGTTTTAGAATTAATGTGAAGCTAACAAGACAGAGATTAAAGGTAGATAAGGTGGGAAACAACAGATACTCTGAGCATTAACAGACTAGAGATGGTTAGCTCAGTTAGTAAAATATCTCAAACTAAGACGGTCACCACAGCTAACTAGATGAGCATCATTCACTCACGTTCTGAAAGGAATCAGAGTTTTATAAAATTAACAAATCTATAATTATTTAAGTGTTTTTTTCTAAGTGTTTATGTTGCAACATGTGGTCACATGTTCTTGAACGTTTCCTCTGCAGTCCCTGAGCTAATTACTGCCGGTGGCCATGGCAACACCAGGAAAAATAAGAGAAATCTCTGACGGCATCGATCTTATAGGGTGGCACCTTCCTGACATGGGATTTTTTCACCAAAAAAAGCAGCCTCGTGGGGACCACTGCCATGTTCCCACAGGTCCAAGTGCAAATTACTGGTGTGGGTTTAGGTTTAGGACAAAGGTTCAGATTAGTTTTAGGGTATATGTTCAAGGTTAGGCTATAAAGTGTATAAAAAACATGAATGGAAGGTCCCCACGGCGTCAAGAAAGAAACGCGTGTGTGTGCGTGTGTGTCAGGACTGAAACACTGTTCTGAAGGTGGAGAAAACTACAAAGATAGCTGCACTGCAAGATGATGAAAAAATATTTTTTTCTTTTTGTGTTTTAATGGCAGCCACTATTCCAAAACATAGAACAGGTTTATTAAAGAAGCAGATTGCACAAAAGCTGCAGCATTAAACTCCCTTCATTTTTGTTCATGTTTTAATCAAAATCTAAGATTTTACACGAGCTTTATCTCAGTTTCTATGGCAACACTGCACATTGTAGTGGTATCAGATATCAGGTATGCTGCTGCTTATCTGCACCCCCCCCCCCCCC
>NW_013954387.1:32393-33195 GCF_001266775.1 Austrofundulus limnaeus | reverse complement strand
TGTGTGTGTGTGTGTGTGTGTGTGTGTGTGTGTGTGTGTGTGTGTCTGTCTGTCTTATATATTCTCCTCTGTTCCTACAGAATCCAATTGCACCTACTTCAAATTCTTCACCTCTGGGGAGAACGCAGTCATATTCAAGAAGACGACAAACAGGAGTGAGATGTTTTGTTTCTCCTCCTCCTCGCTTTCCTGCATCTCACAAACAGTTCCTGTCAATAAAGATGCTCAGTGTGGAGCTCGCAAGACCTGCTGGTGGATTTTTAGTGTCTTAGCTCATTAACTTCCACTACCACCCATTCTCCAAAGCAAGCCATAAGCCATCAGACTGATAAATGTGTTTGCTGTGCTTCACATTCCAGTGCAGATTTTCAGATTTAGCTGCTGGAGAATGTATGCTGCAGTCACACTAAATATACTGTATGACATTGGTTTAATCAGAATTTTTAAAGTAAAAACTGTTGATCAGAACATGGCAATCCTGGTCCTCGAGGGCCTCTATCCTCCATGTTTTACCTGTTCCCCTGCTCCAACACACCTGATTCAGTCATTGAATTACCTCTTCAAGTTCTGCGGAAGCCTGTTAATCACCCATTCATTCAAATCAGGTGTGTTGCAGCAGAGAGACAAGTAAAATATGCAGAAAGTGAACCTTGAGGACCAGGAATGGACACTCCTGCTGTAGCTCATCCAAGACTTTTGATGAACACATGGATTCATTGACTAACTGATAAGTGAATGATCATTCTCTATAATATATGTGCAGAGAACAAATATGTGTGTGTATATATATATATATATATAT
>NW_013954387.1:30595-31393 GCF_001266775.1 Austrofundulus limnaeus | reverse complement strand
ACACACACACACACACACACACACACACACACACAGAAACACACAAACATGGCAGCAGACATATGTTCCACGGTACAATGCCTGCAATGTAATTCAGTACATTATTCATTTGAAGGGGGCGCCAAGCATCTTTCAAGACTTTATTTAATTAACCCAGGGAGAGCATAGATACTGAGGAACATAGGCTCCAGGAAACATAGGTCACGGGAAACATAAGTACTGGGGTACATAGTTTCCAGGGAGTAGGTCCCAGGGAACATAGGTCATGGGGAACATAAGTAGATAGGTACTGAGGAACATAGGTCTCAAAGAACAAAGGTTCCGGTAAACATAGATCACGGGAAACATGTCATGGGTAACATAGGTCCTGTGGAACATAGGTTTCCTGGAAACAAAGGTCATGGGAAACTTAGGTCTCAGGGAAGATAGGTCTTGAAATACATAGGTACTGGAGAATACAGGTCCTGGTGAAAGTAGGTACTTGGAATCATAAGTCCCTGGGAACATGGGAACTGGAGAATAATGGTCCCTAGGAAAATATGTTCAGGGGAACATAGGTACTGAGGAACATAGGTACAGAGGAACATATGTACTGAAGAATTTACTAAGGGTCATACAGTATGTACTTGGGGAACATAGGTCCCAGGTAACATAGGTACCAGGGAACATAAGTATAGGGGAACAAAGGTTTTGGAGAATATAGGTACTTGGGAACATAGGTCCACTCCTGAGCCCAGCATCCTTCATGGGATGCCTGGGGATGACCACCCAACACACACACACACACACACACACACA
>NW_013954387.1:27307-30142 GCF_001266775.1 Austrofundulus limnaeus | reverse complement strand
CACACACACACACACACACACACACACACACATACGCACACACACACACATGCACACACATTTGATGTTTTGACACAGTTAACACACAGCTCACCAACCATGGCCTCAGTGGCTCTGCATGGAAGATTTCACAGTAAAAGTCATAGACATCAAAATTTTGTGAGAGAATAAAAACAAAAAGTAACATTTCGTTCCAAACTAGTGTTTGCAAATACAGCTAGCTGGTAATAACACCAAGAATAATCACAACAACAATTTACACTGATGATGGTTAAACTAGCTGTAATATTGCATGGAAATTAAGTGAAACGTTACATTAGCCCAAGGTTAATTGCGTTTGATCTTTATTAAAATAAATCTTTTCTAGCACATTAATATATCAAAATAGTTTTTTTTTGTAAAGGTTCATTGTTGTTGTTATTATCGTTCTGTTATTACTGTGTTGTTGTTTTTTTCTTTTGTTCTCAGTGAGGCTAAATAACAGTGAACATTGAGGGAGAGTTGAAAATTTCTGTCTGACTCTTGTTGAACTTCTTCACGATCAGCTTCCTCTCCCTTTCTGTTCCCCTCCCTCTACACAGGAGTGGTCTTCCTGTTCAAGGTGTTGGAGTTGCTCTCCCTGTCTCCCTTCAACCTGTCCAAAGTCCCCATGCCTCGCTCCCTGTCCACTGAGGATGACGTGAATGGCGGAGGCCCGGAGCCCACAGAGTTGGCCATGGGTGCGTTAGAGTTGGAAGAGTTGGAAGGGTTGTGGGACTTGAGGGAGGGCAGCGTTCCGCTCATCATCACCCCTCCTCCACCACCATCCTTGGGGAAGCAGTTGTGAAGCTGGTAGAGCGTGGCCCTGTCCACAGTTCCGTACATGGGCGGCAACCCCCCCAATTTGGGGTCACGGGACAGCGTGTAGAGTGAGATGTCGCCTCCGGCCAAGGCCGTGTGGGAGCGGGAGTGAGGGTTGGGCAGGGTGGACACCGAAATGGGGCCTTGGGAGAGCAGTGCTGAGGGGGGCAGGCCAAAGTTCTTCCCCCCACCGCCAACGGGTGAAGGGTCACGGGAGCGGGAAGGGTCAGTCGAGCGCGAGGAGGAGCGGGAGCGACGGCGAAAGCGGTAGCTGGGCAGGCGGAGCATGGCGTGTGTGGTGCTCTTGAAGATGTCGGTGCGGGAGCGGCAGCGGAGCTCCTTGTTTTTTTCGATGTAGATGTTGACAGCCAGCACCCCCACCATCTCAGCCATGATGAAGGACAGACCTCCAAAGTAAAAGGACCACCCGTAGGAATACTGCCATTTCTTATCCTCGTCTTTCTTTGGTGAAATGTCCCCCAGTGCAGCCGAGATGTAGACGATCACACCGATAATGTTACTCAGACCTGTGGCGCAGCAGAAAAAAAACAAAGTCCTGAGGATTCTTTCAAAGATCAGTTCAGAAAGGAAAGTGGAAGAATTAGAAGTTCCTGCACCTGACAGAAAAGTAAAGAGTCAAAAAGAAAATATCAAGTCTTAATAAAACTTCCCAGGTCATATTTCACCAGGTGAAAAGAGACACAATTTTTTTCTTAATTTTTGAAATTATCATGTCTGCATTGAAAATAAATATTTTTTATGTTTATTCGCTCATATTTATAGGGATTTTTGTAAAATTGCAACATTTTGCTGCAAATTTTATTGCTTAGCTTTTCTCTAACAGCTCAAGATTTTCAACTTTTAATAAATACAAACAAACTTGTGTTTAACTTGTGTTTATCTAAATGTTTTTTTCTGATGAAACAAGACAAGCAACTATACAAAGTGACACTAAAAAATTGTATTATTACTTTTAAATACAGATTAAGAAATATCTGTTGAGCTAAATAAATTATAATAACTGCAAATAGTTTTTTCTTTATGTATTTTCTGTAATTGATAATATTCATATTTATTTGTGCTTATTTTGTTTTTACATTTTATATAATGTCAGTAAATTTGTTATTTATTTATTCACATAACCTGGTAAATCACACTGAGTTCAAGATCTCTTTCTCAAGGGAGGCCTGGGCCTCAAGGCTTCCTATGAAGGTTTCTGGACTGTGGAAGGAAACTGAAGCACCCAGAGAAACCCCAGGGAATGAACCAAGGACCTTCTTGTTGTGCAGCAACATCACTAAAAACTAAACTCTTTAATTTAGTTTTTTGTCGTATTTTTTTAATTTATGAGATTTAATAGAAGCATCACAGAGTTTTCTAATTGCATCTGCTCTTGCTTCTTTTTAAAATTATTGTATTTTTATTGTCATCATTCTGCAGATTTTGTGTTTTCAGGTTTTGTTTGTTGCTGTTGTTTATTTTGTCACATTTTTCATTTTTGCTTTAGATACAAAATGTGTTCTGTATGTTTTCAGTTTACACTGTCCTCCATATGTTATTTGGTTTTCAGCTCCTCTCACACCTGAAATTCTTTTGTTCATTAAGTCTGGTTCCGCCCAGCTCACCTCAAGTCATTTTCTTCATAGACTTTCTGCCTCCTGCTTCCTGTACACTGTAATGTTTTAGTTAATTTATTTTTTGTTGCCGATGTCGTTTCATCGGATCTGCGGCCGTATGTCTTGGACACTCGGGTGAAGAGAGGGGCGGAGCTGTCAACTGACCACTACCTGGTGGTGAGTTGGCTCCGATGGTGGGGGAGGAAGCCGGTCAGACCTGGCAGGCCCAAACGTGTAGTGAGGGTCTGCTGGGAATGTCTGGCTGAGTCCCCTGTGAGACGGAGTTTCAACTCCCATCTCCGGCAGAACTTCGAACTCGTTCTGGCGGAGGCGGGGGACATTGAATCTGAATGGACCATGTTCCGTGCCTCCATTGGTG
>NW_013954387.1:24754-26307 GCF_001266775.1 Austrofundulus limnaeus | reverse complement strand
CCTTGGAGTTCCCCCGGAGGAGCTGGAAGAAGTGGCTGGGGAGGGGGAGGTCTGGGCCTCCCTTCTGAAGCTGCTGCCCCCGCGACCCGACCCCGGATAGGCGGAAGAAAATGGATGGATGGATGGATATTTTTTGTTGCCATGTCAGCTCTTTTATTTTCTTATGAAGGTGCAGTTTTCATCAGCTCCTCTGTTGCACATCCACATTTCTGCATCCTTGCATTGCTGTGACATTATTACAAATAAGTAAGCAACCCTAAACTAAACATTTTAAGGAACAATACTGTATGTATCAGTTACCTGCGGCCACAAAGAGGATTCCCGCCCCCAGGATGATGTTCCTTTTGCTTTTGTAAAAACGACTAGCAGCGATGCAGACTCCTCCCATCAGCAGCAGGATGGCACTAAGAATGGGGAAGATGTTGGAAGCCCTGACCACCCCTACAGGAGCAAACGTTAAGCAACAATTAGGATGCAGAAGGAGAAATTTGTTATTTATTAAACATAAAGATCTAAAGTAGAAGTTACATTTTCCTAAGCTTGTACATTTTAATGAAAAAACACAGTGTATTTTACTTTCATGGCAGAGAAACAAGCTCCACGTTGAAATTATTTAATTAAAATTTCTATCAAATCAACAGAGTAAAATCCTGCTTCTATGTCTGAAAGGACATCTGTTACAGCTGTGTGCTAATTTTCATCAAAAGACAAAATGGAGCAGTCTGCAAAGAATTTGCGCTTTAAAAACATCCACAAAATATCTGGTGATGGAAAGTGTTATGTTCAGGACACATTTGAATAAAACTGTTTCCATGTGGCTTTCAGTGGGTCTGTCAACCACACATTAACACTCCTCTCATCTAGGACAAGTAGGCCACGGGAGAGAAAAGGCCACCTAAATGCCAAAATGCAAAATGCCTCTGCAATAATGTAAACAGAGCACAGGCTACCATGTAGCATATCACACAGCAGAAGACACGGCTGCAGGGCACTGAGAGCAAACTAGGACACCCATACTATCACTTTCTACATACTGTCACATGTTTAGAATGTTTCCTTCCTCTCCTTCTTCTTGTCTCATCTGTTTTAATAATCAAGTGTTGACTTACGCAGGACGTATTCTGCCCCATCGTGGTCAAAGTCTGCGTCCTCTGGGAAGTGATTAATCTGGGAACACACTCCTCTCTTCACTCCTAAAATAGAAGAACAAGTGACCAGAATGAGTAAAAAAAAAACCTATTCAAACTTGTTTCTGTAGTCATAAGCAACAATTCTGTTTTTTTCCTTCTTTTTTTAAAGGAATCCGTGATTAGTTGTAACATTAGACTTTATTTGATAAACATGTTTGAACTGTAAAATAAAGACTGTAGAAATAGGCTGTTTAGTTTTTATAATTTTTAAACTAAAAGTTTAAAAATACATTACATGGACAGAGCCATTTTATTTACATGCAAAGGATTCTGGGTAATGGATAACTTAGATAGGTCATCGGTGTGAGGCTGCTAGCGAGCTATATCCACCCTGAAGGTTAATCTTGGACAATATCTGATGAT